>NC_141767.1:70507287-70807287 GCF_051362555.1 Lingula anatina
CTTTTGAAGTGGGGTCGGCCATATTCTGTCAGTGTATCAGTTAGTACTGGGATTATCTAGTCTGAATGGTCCCATTATTTGACTTTTATGCAGTTAATTATAATAAAAAATATATACTACTTATGCAAAAGATAAAGAGCATCGGAAATCTTCCCAAAATATTTCTCAGTATATTCTATATTCTTGTATACATGTTTAAAATAAATTGTATACACAATATGTATATTTACATATAAAATGGGTCCATGGTTTAAGATTGATTTTGTGATGTCCAGTTGACAATTTGATACGGGATGGTGAAAACCATGGACAATATTTATATATGCTGTTATAATTCCAGTTCAGAAAAATGAAGCCCATAATATGAAGCAGAATATATAGTTTCTTTATTAACACAAAGTGTGTCACAGCTCAAAGCGAAGTTTTTTTCTTCCATATTCAAATGTGTCAAGGCAACATCAATCATTGCTTCATAGGTTTACATCAGTTTTAAAAGGTCTAAGATTAGGTGGGCAAAATTGTTAATGATAAAATTCCAGACAGATGCAAAGAATTGAGTATATTACTTAGGTTTATTCCATTCACATATAAATATATAAATATATAATAAGGTTCAATAAATAATAAAGATGTTCTAAACGCATTCAGTGTCATGTCATTTTTTTACCCACAAAAATGAGCACAACCCAATCGATTGAAATTGTAAGTGATCAAAATGATCCGATTTTTTCTTCGAACTAAACTAATGAACTAGAGAAACATCTATTTTCTTACAACTGAACTATTGAAACATTACTGAGACATCAATATTGGCACTTGTATCATTGTATTACCAGTTGCACAAAACTTAACTCATAAAATCAATTAGCGTCTCCTTAGTAATTTTTGACAAAACATCCCAGTAATGCACAAACATGCTGTGGTAGAATTCCTGGTTTTCAATACAATCACAAGCCAGGCTGTCTCAACTGGCACAATGAATACTACTTTAATACTTCCAGTGGTGACTGAGATAATTTCTACCCCCTCCTGCTACAGGTCTTCCCTTATAAATAAGTTGCCTCTAGCCTACATTCATTCCACCCACATGTCCCTATCAACCCTGTGCCACACTGAGCTTACAACCACCCCCTGAGGTATCCTGAGTAACCTACCACACCCTGGGTATCCAAACCTTACCTCTGTGCCACAATGGGCTAACAACCACCCCCCGAGGTATCCTGAGTAACCTACCACACCCTGGTAAAAAATCTTACCCCTGTGCCACACAGGGTTTGCAACCACACCAGTTCTTTTCTTAGACATTTTTCCTGTAAAGCACTGAAAAGAGGTGCTCATGCCATATTTTATAAATCTTACACAGTCATATTTTATTAATTAATGATCTTCTCTTTAAAGTGGGGTTATCCCTTTGACCAAAGTGTCACCAGAACAGCTGTGGACCATTCTGTCACCACTTTTCCTGACCCCAGTTTCTAACCCCACTCTCTGGGGTCTCCTGTTATTAGGATGGTTACAAGCTGTCATCTGCCCTCAGTGTGGCCATGGAAACTTTTCCCTGTCAGCAGAGGTCACCAGCGCTGAGATAAGGCTCCAGAGACTGCCATGTGGCTGAAAGCTCCTTTCTCCTGGGTCTAGTGTCAGATCTAAAATGTTATAAACAAATTTGTGACCTGCATGTAGCAATAATAGCATTTTGCAACACATATGAAATGATGTTATATAAAGCAAAACTTTTTAAAAAATTTTATCAACATAATAAAGAGACACAAAATCCAATTTCAGCTATAGAAAATAATTACGATTAATTTTGAATTCTGTCCTCAAATTACCGTCCCTCAGCATTCATAAATATTTGAGATGAGCAGCTGCAATGTTCATAAACATATAAGCTATTTATGGCAATCAAGATTCTTAAAGTAGATTTCTGGAGACAAGCATGTACTTTGATGTGAATCATAAAACCCATATCCAGTTTTAGAAAACTGTTAACATCTTTCAATATCATATCACATTTTCGGTCAACTTCTGCCTGATAAATGTGCTCTAATATTCAAATGTACTAAAACATGCAGGGCTGGTCATGCCTAAGTCAACTTATACTAAACATAATCATAGTTTATGTTACACAATAAAATCTTACCTAACAAAGATGTTCTGCTCCAGTTGGTCTCTCTGACATGACGCATTCCAAATCGTCATCAATATCTCCTTCCTCCAAACTGCCTCTATTTCAGGTACTGAAATTATCCAGAGTACACCAATCATGACAACTAATCGGCTACCAACCCAAAATTAAACTGATTATGATCATAAATATGAAAGTTCTTACAAATTTTAAATGTACTCATTGTTTACATTCATTTTATTAACCCACCTAGCACTGTCGTCTGCCACTGCCCCAATAGGACCACCTGCTGCTTCTGTGTGCTTTTTCTTCTCATAGGACTGCATTAGCTGAAGGAGTTCCCTTTGTCGTTTCCTCTTTTTGTATACTCTTTTTAGGTGCTTTCTGCTTTTAAGGTGACCTGAAGTAAATAATTTTAAACTTGATTATGATTTTTTTGTATAAATATATATATAGTTTTTTTTCCTATTCATGACAAAGTAATCATTTTATTCATTTCAAAGTCAAAATTTCACACACACAAAAAAAAAAAAAAAAAAAAAAAAAAAAAAAAAAAAAAAAAAAAAAAAAAACAGGCATTTGGGACTGAACAATCTAAATTACTCAAATGTAATTTAAACAAACATAAACTGTGTTTGAACAAGCTTTTAAGGCTTGCTCTATCAACTTACATCCAATCCCATCAATCATGTTCTTGGTCAATCAATTTATCAGCCACAGATATAAATCAATCATTCAAATTTATCAATCAGGCAATTTACAGCTACAAATAGAACTTATTCTGCTAATCTTGTTTTTACTCAACAAGCTGATGAACAGCAATCTATGGTACTGTAATGAGTAACATGGGAAGTAATGGCGTACAGAGGGCCTCCGTCCTCATTTTGTATCTAATTCAATGTTTTCACTCTGGCAGACGCCTCATGTTAATCTGTCTGTACTAGCAAGTGGACCTAATTAAATTCTCGCCACTAACAAGGTAATCCACGGCAACCTGGGGCGGACAAACACATGTCTGGAGTTAACTATCTTGTCCCAACACATCAATGGCTCATCCTCCCTCATCAGAAATGCTAAATGTGCACCAGAATAAACACCACTTTGTTACCAGCCAGGGTCGCAGACGGGGCATACAGACCAAGATGGTGACATAACTAACCACAGCATAAAAACTGAACAAGCTACCTGCAGCAATTTACACAATGTCATTATACAGGCATGAGACTAGGTTTCAAAAAAACCCTCTAAACATTTATTATGGGACCCAGCATCTAACCTTGATGAATCTCAGGAACCATCCAAATTGAATTGAAAAACGCGAAATTCCACTTTTCTGCAGAAAAAGCTCATGTCTGATTATACCTTCCCAATTGCTCTGTGTTAGCAGAAGCTGTCCGTCACAAATGTCACAGATCTTGTGGACGACGGGATTTGACTGCTTCACCTCCTTCTGGGCTGGAGAAATGAGCGGCACGTCACCCTGGAAAAAAAAATAAAAAAAATAATAAATAATCATATACATGCAACAGTAAACAGTGTTACTATCTAATGGAAATTTGTACAGCAAGGTTAGTAAACTCAGTGTTGGGTAATATTAATGAAAAATTTTCATTGTGAGAACATTGATACTAAAATATCCTTAAAATGTTTTTTTATTAACAGGCCATTTTTAACTCTAACCATTATCCAACACTGAAACCCTAATTATGCTTAAGACAAACTAATACCTGTGACTCCTGCAATTCAAGCTTATGGATAGGGCAGATTATCTCAAAATATATTTTTATAATTTAAATATAACATTTACTATCTAACTCCATACTTTCATGATAGTCTCCAGTATATGGCAGGCAGGTTCCAGTACAGCATAGTCCCACTCTTCTGGCTTAGTGGCATCCACTGTATACACTGCTGGAACATCCTGACCTGGCCCTGAAAACACCAGCTTCACTTAGACAGGCCTTTCAGAATAAGAAGATCCCAGGACCTTCTGATCCATGGATCAAATATGGCGCTCAATACATGAAAAAAGAGCCGACTAATACGCTGATGATCTCCCTGCCTCCACACACGCCGTCCTTGCAGGCATCTAGGAGTTAAACTTTGGAGCCATGATTTAATCCGTTTAATGGTGCCTGTGGAGGCAGAGAGACCATCAGCAGATAAGTCGCTTTTCTTTCATATAGGGTCTGCCATATTAGATCCTAGGATCTTCTGTTCTGAATTAAATGGGCTCATAGAGACAGTTCACATGGGCATTGACTCCTGTACTTCAATAACATGTAAATTACTGTAACTGTGGTAAATTGAATGTTAATTTTTATATTACGCCTTCAAAATATCGTGAAATACTCCTAGGAAAAATTACAACCCAAGTATGATCTACATCAAATTTTCGAAAAATTATATTTTTGTTATTTTTCAAAAACACTATTTAAACACTACTTATCTCTTCAGAATATGGAATTAGGTGCATTTTTTATGCTCTCTGTATGAATCATTAAACTGCTATTCACAGCTGTTCAAATCTTAAAGTTTTACTTTCAGTGATTCATTTGTTGTCATTTTATGGACATGTAAGGAATTTTTAGAATAAAAAATTACATCAAGCTATAACCTAACCTTCTCCTACTAAAAAAGTCTTTTCCTCCATATTTTCCTTTGTATCAAAATTTGAAATATAGAAATATAGATCTAATACAACTAGGATCCCTGGAGGAGCAGGATAAAAAAAAGAAACTCTTCTTTTTTTTCTGCTATGATCTGAGTATCTGGCAGTTCCAGCATATTATCATCTGTACCAACTTCCAGATGGGAATAGAAAGAATCCCCCTTTGTGTCCATACTCTCTGTTTAAACCAACAAATAACTTAGACCATTTATTTTTCATGTTTGGCTTATCTCTGCACCATTTCAGTTTTGCTGCCAACTTTTCCCTCGATGTCATCTGTTCCGCGGATTAAAGGTGACAATACAATAGGATGTGGAGGAATCATGAAAAGCAAAATTCTAAACAAACAACATCTGATGAACAAACAGCATGACTTCATGCCCTCGGAGAAAAAAATAAGATGACATTGTTTTCTTGCTTATGCTTGTATTTCTCAGCTATCAGTAAACACAGAAGTGTTACAACACACATAGTTGCAATAAAGAGGGACCCCAATGTCCCTATAAATAGATAAGCTCTCTTTTTCAGGCCATGAAATTTGAATCTTACGGAGAACAAAGAGCCCAACAAACCAGTTGTTACATTCAGTACTGGTAACCAGAGCCGTAATAACTGCTCTCAACGCTGGTAAGGGAAATGGGAAGACTTACTTCTTAAAAGCCGGTTTTTGATCCAAGTAATCTGTCTCCTGGCATACCTTCTTGTCACGAGCTTCAGCGCATCAATACCTGAAATTGTATTAAAATTATCTTCATACACAAATACATGACTTAGATGATTTATTTACCACAATATATGCACAGAAAAACTGAATTTATAAGTTTAATGTGACAATAATTCAATCAACAGTCAAGATTTTTTCAAAGAACAGATCCCTTCTCTATAGTTGTTAACATTCATGTCCTATTTGGATTATTTTTCCTACAAGTTGTCACATCCCATTCTATTCTCTACAATTTTTCCTACATAGTTCGGTGGGAGTGCATCTTCATTACCCTATAGTTGTCACTTCCACTGAACTCCTACCCTCTTTCAGACAGTTTTCCTGTTCAAAAAACAGCTAATTTTCCCCAATCCCCCCCCCAATTCCAATGCTGCTTATTCTCCATCATTTCTACAGTGTCCATGGATTCCACCTCCCAGAGAGTAGCATTCAAGTCATCAGGTATGTATTCACAGACTTAAAAAGAATGCCTGACATTTGTTCTGTTTGTCCTTGCTGTGCTGGTTATGTCAGTAATGTAGTTATGATGATGGTTATAAAGCCAGATCTGCACCCTGTGTTAAACCTGTCATATCAGGGTGTCAACTGTTCATTATGATCTCCCGGGGAGAAGTAACATGACTATGGTTTTAATACGGTTGCCTTAGTGCATGTGTCCTAACTGAGTACAGGATGAGACTACCCTTTAGTGAAAAAATTGGAAAATATGGCATGGGGTCCAGGGGTTCACCTAGGCCATTGGTATTTTTGGCTCCCAAAAGTCGGAAATCCGCCAATTATCGAAAAAATCTCATCCCTGTGAATAACATTTAATAAAATTATTATCTTGTTTTGAATATTTGATTTTTTTTCATAGAAGATTTCCATCAGCTGTGCTATGATGCAAGAAAAAAAAGCAATAATTTTTCTTCAATCATCAGGTTATATTAATATTAAAAATGTTGTACACACTAAGGAAGATGATGTTGACAGACATCCAGAATACTGAAGATAATTTTATTTTACTGCAATACATAATATAATTAACATTTAGGAAAAACTAATGGAAAGTGACCTATAATGCCCAATAAAAAAAAAAAAAGATATCAGCATAACCTTGGAACATGACACTTTTTCATAATAACACAATCGTAACATGCTATATTCAATACCTAAAATTACTAGCAGTGCCCTCAATTTCATGCATTCTACAGGCAATATGCTTTTAGGTAAACCTCACATATTTGGACATCTTAGGAGGCATGATGCAATTACTCATATTCCTGATGACAACAAATATGTCTATCTGCCACCCGTTCCCCATACACTATACTTCACCAGATGACTACGTGACCTTATACTTCATGTAGTCGTCTCCTCTACGCTGGAAAACTAATGCTTAGCTTCTTATTACTCTTACTCCATATCAAGTAACACTGCACAGCCATTTTTTTTTCATTACAAAAGACATAATCCCTAATAAGGACTTGGGGAGCACAATTCTGGCTATGGTCTCCAGTGGAAAACAAAGAGAATTTGTTGTAATATGTCTTGTGATGAGGGGACCAGCTGGAGTCCAACCATATGTCACGAGCGAGCAAGTCGGGGGAGGTTACAAAACACACCGCCATCACAAAACCACACAAAAACATACACACTTCAAACTCAGCACCGCGTCCTACCAATAAATCCAAGATTAAACACGACAAAGCTTTCTGGGGAGATATCAAATGGTAATGGCTTTTTCAGCTATTCCATAAAAGGTCATACAAAGTCTGTTGTTTCTCGTGATTAAAGTTCAAGGATCAAATTTATTATTTATTGATAGAACTTTATGTATTCCTAAATATTATATATATATGTACCTCATTCTATCACCAGCTGCTTCATAAGCTACAGAAGAAAACATCAATATCAGCTAATATACATATAATTTCACAAAATGCTTTGTCTGAGTATGCAGCGAAAATCTGACACTTTTTTTTTACATGGACCCGTGACCTAAAATATTTAAAGAACTTTGTTCATGTTAATATAAAAACAAACCAGCCACTTCCTGCAAATCTGACATATCTTGACATTGATGATTTCCCCCAAAAAGTGCTTCCAATTACTAACTTTTATTCAGCAATATTCTTAGAACAGGGGGTGACAATAATCTTGGAGTGAGAAGGGAGGGGGCCGGGGGAGGGGAGGGGTTATTAATGCCCACTTTTTTAACCCCCAAGACACTGCCATTTCTCAACAACCCCAGTACAGCTCTATGCCCAGCTTTACACTACTCTACAGTCCCAGATGATGTCCACCTCAAAGGGTCAAAAGGTCAAAAAAAGTGACCAAGTCATTGACAGTATCAGTACCTCACACTGGATCAACTACTTCAGCTTATCTATTAGAGCTTTTGAAGGAATTCAATACCTGATACCCAGCCATTTTACTGAAGGATTTACCCTTTTCATTTCCTGTCCAATTTGAAAAGAAGAAACTGTAAAACAGGTCAAATTACTGCCACTGACCAACATAATGACCACTGGCTGCAGTGAGTAATGACCTTCAAGAATTGAAAGAATTTGGGTTACTTGTGTCATTGCCCCCTATGATTGGGCCTCCTTACATGCTAGAGCATGGGCTCTCCAGAACAGAGGTTAAAAATATACTTCCTCAAACGTGCCTCAGCATTTTGTCTTTGAAATTAAACTAAGACAATAACCTTTCTAGAGATTTTGTAACACTTTGTAAAATGTAGCAGTGCATTTTCAGCAACAAAGACATGAGCTTGGTGTTTGTAGGTTTTCTTGGAAAAATGAGGGGTTTGGCTCAGAGAAGAGTTTCATTTTTTCAGTATTTAAGAACAGAAGTCAGAGGCTGGTAGAATTCCTGGCTTGGGTTTAAACTGGCAGAACTAGAACTGTTGCAGAATATTTATGTTGTAGCAACAGCCGGAACTTAACTCTTGCACCTAGGCTTTTGAGTGTATGGGAGAGATGGATACAATGGCACTTCTGTGGTAGTTTCAATCAAGATTTAGTAGTTAAAAGATTACTCTCTTGCCATCCCAGATTACACACGTTATGTGTGTTTAAGTTGAGCTTTTGTTGATATTGGTCAAAGTTTACCTGGGTTGCGTCACTGTGTCCACCTCACTCCCAGTCACTGTGAGCCAGTTCCCATGGGACTGTGTTGGTCATTCAAACACTAAGTAACAATATAAGTTATTCAACCCACATACTTATCTCCAAGGACAAGAATCTAAAGCTTAGATCACTTCCCAGTGAGGCTGCCAGCCAAGAGGGTCAACGACTTTTCAATAGGTGATTATTCAACACAGCAAGCACAGAGAAGGGGGTGCAGCGGTTTAGTGATAGAGGATAATATGTGTGGGTGATTGGGGTGGGATTAAATAATAATTAAAATAATTAAAATATCAATAAACTTTTAAAGTTTGCTTTGAATCACAGCAATTTAAATATTGCAGCAATAAATAGTTTCATTTTCTTGACCCAGGAAGTATACCTTCTTTCAAAAGTGTTTCTCCCATTTGACTTTGTCGTTCTTGTTCAGGCAGGATCAAATAGTTATGAAATTCTTTGAATCCAATACTTTGAAAGATGCCATGTGTGTAGTCTGCTTCCCTGAAAAACAAAAAGTAAACTAGCAAACAAACCACTCTTTTATGTTTATAGTTTATTTTTTCATGGTTTATTTCTTTCAATAAAAAAGAATTCTTTGCAGTTCTCTAACATAAAAAAATTGCACCCAACCTGGCCTGTGGGTAGGCAAGTTATACAACATGTAATTAGGAGCTTATAGCAATGGATTACTTGCATAACAACTTTAGATGTTAGAACCTGTGGGCTTAAGGAACTGAACTTGGGAGTGAACAAACTAGGTACACAGACTATAGCCACCTTCAAATTGTCTACAAAGAAAACAAGCATGATGCATGCTAAAGCAGACTAATCCCTGCCTGACCCGGGTGATTGATAAAATTCTTATCAGAGACCCTATACAGTACCCAGAGAGATCAAAAGAGAATACTTCACCCTAACCAAAATAAAGCCCAATATTCTCACTTGTGGCTAATAATAATATTGACTTACAATCACAAGGTAATGTAGGGTTGCCACAGGCTCAACAACTCAGTTTGTACAAATATTGGAAAATGAAGTTGCACTTGGTGGAATTTCAGAACATGAGCAAGGATAGAGAGCCAGACGGACTACGAGATGTTAATCAAAATATCAATGACTGGACATCATATACACTGTATGATGCAAACGCTCAGCAAGGAGGCAGCGTTGCAACTTGTGCTAACTGTCAAATTACAGCACCTGCTGGGAAGGTTTAAAAAACATATTTGAAATATTTGAAGCATTCAAAACTCCTCAGGGAAAACCTCCCAATTTAATTTTCACTTTCTTTCCTTTTCCTTTTTTTTTTTAATTTGTGTTTCAACATGATCGCATTTTTACTTTCACTACTTTAACATACACACAATACACCCCCATAATATCACAAAAAAATAATAAAAAATTGCCCCACTTCCTTATTGCAACTTTCAATTTATCCTATAGTATAATCCTTCTTGTTGCTTCCTTCATATTTACTTCTGTGTCCAAAATCCAGATAAGTTTCCCTTTCACTACCAGAATTGCATAAATATGTTTCTACTTAAAGTTTATTTTCACTCAGTGCTCCAAATATTCATAACTTTTGAATCAGAAAAATCATATTGTGTTGACTTCTTATAATATGTCTAGAAAATCAATACTGTAACCTAAAGTATTCAAGTTGCAAAAATTAAGAATTAAGCAGAAAAGACTCAGAATATCAGTCTATGTGTGATCTTACTTGTGTTCCTCCAATCTCTGCTGGTTGTAGCGGCTGTGAAAGTCCAACAGTTCCGCCACCAACCCCCTCTCTAACATGGAGTCCACACGCTTGTCAAGACGCTCATCAAGCACTGTAAAGACATAATATTACACTTTATCTAATACTGCAGAACTCTTACCGAGGAGAACCTTATCATTATTATTATTATTATTATTCTGCCATAGAGTCATATCTGATGTTGTTTTAACCACACAGTAATATGAGAGCTACATATGGTCCGTCTTCTGACACTGTACCCAGAATATAACCCACCTGTCTGCTGACACTGCACCTAGAATATAACCCACCTGTCTGCTGACACTGCACTTAAAATATAACCCACCTGTCTGCTGACACTGCACCTAGAATATAACCCACCTGTCTGCTGACACTGCACCTAGAATATAACCCACCTGTCTGCTGACACTGCGCCCAGAATATAACCCACCTGTCTGCTGACACTGTACCCAGAATATAACCCACCTGTCTGCTGACACTGTACCCAGAATATAACCCAAATGTCTGCTGACACTGTACCCAGAATATAACCCACCTGTCTGCTGACATTGAACCCAGAAGATACAGTTGTGCTGATATCTCAGAGGGCCACTAACATCCTCGTCCTCTTGATGCTGTTCTGCCAAGATCTCACTCATGGTCACACCATACTGGAAATGCACCTCCAGACCTCTACAGAATAAGGGGGGATATATCTAAACTAAAATGTGGTGACATTGGGCTTATTTACTTCGATTGTTCTAACTAGTCAACAGTACCCCCTTCCTGAAAATAAATTTAACTTATCTATGCTTTATATCAGAAACTACATTCCTGCCATAAATGTTCTCATTCTATTTTTGTTTCATGTTACATTACTTAGTATATTTTCATATCTTAAATAGGACAACCCTTCAGTGGGTAGGAGGCTATGTATTTCTTGATATTTTGACTTCTTCTTTGCTAAGTGCAGTTACAATTTGCCTCCTAAATCCAGTTTTAGTTATGAGATTATTCAACAGGTGGCAGCACAAATAGGGCATTCTTATTATAATAACCCTGATTACACTATCATCAACTCAACAGACACCATCCATTAATCATCACTTTAAAACAATTGAAACTGAGCCTGATTATCAGTTACTGGGCCATCTCCAATAACATCAACAAAACAAAGTTTACAATGTTGATCAACTTGTCCAAAGAGATAATGTTTGGCAACACTAAGTCTGCTTTCAGGAAGACAAGGATATCTTTTGATAATTTAATGTTGACAAGGTGACTATTTCAATAAAACCCATCAAAGAAAAGTTCAAATTAAATTTCAACGGTATCGTATTTTAATGTCTCACACTTGAACTTTCCCTCTTTATCACTAACTCTGCTGTAACAATTCCATTCATAACCCCACACATCAGTCTGTGTAAGCTGACATGACCCGTGGCCCATTGATAACTATATGTAAACCCCACATATCACCACTGTGTTAACAACCCAGTATCAAGGTGTCCTAGATCTTCAGCCAAAATATTCATTCTTGGAAGTCAAAGAGTTATCAAGTTCACTGCTCCATTTTTACTATCTTAGATGCCATTCTATTGGACACCATCTGACTATTTGGATAGATCCATGTCTGCAGGGACTCTCGCTGAATGCAATCAGAATACAGAAAAGTTGGTGATTATGAGTACGTTGGAAATGAAGTGGTGTGTCATTTGGTTAAGTTGATTGCACTCAGCTAGAGTCCTCACAGAGTAGGATCAATCTACAAAGACCCATGGTGTCTATGGGAATTGGACCCAAAAGGTGATCATAAACATCTAACTGCAAATTTTATGATATTTCCTTTGCAAACAGAGTAGTGTTTCACACAGTGTTTGTGGGCAAGCATTGGCACCTTCCTCTTACCTTATAACTACAGAACATGGGATTCTATCTGTGTTCAGGTTAGCAGATTTTCACCTTTAACTTTTCAGACACTTAACACTTTGATTTTGTGTTTCTTTTCAAAATACAAAGTGTCACATATAATCACCTACCTTATAATCTTTCTTTTGTTGTTGGGGTGTAAGGTCTTGGCATAGCTGGGATCCACCGACATAAGTTTGGCATATAGCTCTCTACTGTCTAAATCATCAAAATTCTCTCTTAGTTCCAGCAACTCATCACTTGATGTCACCACTGCAGCTTCTTCCCCTTTTTCATCTGATGATACACATTTCTGCAACATACAAAATGATAGAAGGGTCAAAATAGATCATTTCAGCAAAGAGCAACAGGATAATAAAGTAGATAATTTAATAATAAGTAAACAATTTTATATTAAGTAAAGGAAAGAAAAGACACCAAATACTACTTAGGAATACTTCATAATCAAAACGACATCTGTTACCATTTCAAAATTAATTATTCTGCATTTATATCAAAATCCATGCATTTTACACAGTTACAGAATTCAAGAGGTTGATCAACAGGTTTATTTTAGAACAAGACACTCACAGATATGCATCTTAAATGAGAATAACACAAGATTCTTCTTCATAACTCAATGCTAGTATAAAGAGCACCATTTAAAAGAATGCCAAAACACTCATAAAGTTAACCAGGCGTCACCTTTCCCACGACAGCATATTTATTTATACAACTCTGCAATAATTTTATGAGCCAGTGTACTTGATAAAAATGTGGTCTCTTCCTTGAGGCAGTTTGCCTGTGTTGACACTTGTGCTTTAATGCACCCTCAGAAAACCATGTTTATTCATCACACAGTGGCCTAACATCCACTCCCTAAGTTATCACATACTCTCTCTGACACTTTAAATGACAGAGCAAGGACTGAACAATGTCTGGAGTGACAAGGAGACAGAAGGTGTCAGTTCAGAGGTGGTAACCTGTGCTCACAGCCAGACATTTCTTCATGATCACTATCTCTGTCACAGCTCATAATGGAGGAATTTAATGACTTGCTGATGATTTAATAATTCAAACAAGGTTCCAGTCACTTAATTATGCAGCAACATACATTGCCATATGTTGCTGTCTGAAAAAAGTAGATGCAAATGTCTTTTTGCTGGTACTCATGTACCAATGTCAACTCCAACTAATGGGTATTTCCACCTCTGTTATCTTTGTGCTGGCTTTGGGGGGGGGGGGGGGGGGGCACTGCTTCATTGTAGGCCTATCAATATACCCGATCAGTGATCCCAAAGCGTTACCAAATCAACAGATAAAACACTTAGTTAAGAAAAGCATTCTATGAACCATTACCCCCTTCACCCCTCATTAAATCTCCACATTATTGAACTGCTAATTGTACTTTGCTATAAGTACTCCATTTTCTGTCTTTGCTTGGTGGTCATATTGGACAAAGGCTGATAGGAAAAAAACCCTGCCCAGACCAGAAACCATCTCAAATTGCCTGCTGATGGCCAGGTGAAAACCAGGTACACAGAGAGACCCGGTCACATCATTGTCCTCCTGACAAGATAATTTAACTGGCCCAGTCACTTAAGTTAAAGATCTCCTATAAACTTTAGTGCAATGAAGCCAGGACCCCAGGGAGAGAGACTTCATACTGGAACCCTGCAGGCAATACACGGGCATTTCTCCACTGAATGTCTTCTCAGGAGATAAAAGGATCACTCAAGTATTAAAACACCCTTTCATTTTATTTTCTTTCTTGGTGAAAGGAAAGGGCATAAATAATCGTTGCCCTTCAAATTATCTTCCGACTTCTGGACACATTGGTCTCAATACTGTGTTCTTCAAGGAGACAAAAAGCACCATAAAACTTACAATTTACAAATCATACATAACAAAGGAATATGTTTTTATTGCTTGCACTTCCTGTACTTAAGGATTTTTTGTGTATCAAAAAAAAAAAAAAAAAAGGCATTCATGATTACATAAGTCCTTTTTGTAGATATTAACTTAACTTTAGTGTTTCTCAATGAAAACAGTAACATTTAAAACATTAATTTAAAATAAATAATCATGTTCTACCTTCACTCTTAAATCAACAATCACTTGCCTGACATAGTACCCCAATCTATAAAAGCAAACAAGTTTTAAACTAACATCATCCCTCTCTCCTGCAGACCTCATCCAGGTAGGTTTATCCTCCGTACCTAGTGCCCTCCGTAACTCTAAATAATCTCAGGTAACATAAGGACAACAACCCCACCTCCTCAGGTCATATTTCCACAGTACCGCCGTGCCTGATACACAGATCTTAATCAATACTTCAATTGATCACACCCCAAAAAATCCAAATAAACCCCGATTGCTTTCTCCCAATTGCACATGAACATGACAGCAACTCGTTACCAGACGCTTGCAACTATTAAAATTATCTAATCATGAAACCAATCAACATTCTGTGTACTAAAACTACCTTAGTGTGAGCAGACAAAGATCTTTTAAACCAGGTGCACTGTGATAATAAATAACTGCAGAGTCATCAAACTCTCCATCCAAAAAGTACTTGGCGTGTTGTCAAAAGTTAAAGCTGGTACTTTGACATGCTCTTTGATATTAACCAATTTGTGTCATCTACCAGTGACCATGCATGTACACATTTTTTTCAAAAAAAAAAAAAAAAAAAAAAAAGAGAGCAGGATTATTAAACTTATACAAGCCTCATGTTATACTTTCACAACATGCAATCTTCACATTTTAACAACTCATAAATTTGTCATACAAGCTTCACACACTGGCAGGATGGCTGTAAATTTTTTTGTGTCAACCCACAATATGTTTTATCTTTAAACTTAAACTGAAAACTGCTGATTATAAACATGTTGCTTCCAGGCAATGTACATGAAGGCTCTCCCTTTCACCTGAGCCTAATGTGTCTTTAGAACCATAATTTTGATATAAAAGCAATAATAAGAATCTTCAAGTTCTGACCACCCATGTCTGATATCACAGATAGATACAAGTCCAAAATGAAGATGCTGAGAAGTAAGGTGAAACACAGGGTCACAAGCAAAGTTTGAACAGGCATGCAAACACAAACTATAAAAAACAGGTTACAA
Organism: Lingula anatina; assembly: GCF_051362555.1. Taxonomy (NCBI): domain Eukaryota; kingdom Metazoa; phylum Brachiopoda; class Lingulata; order Lingulida; family Lingulidae; genus Lingula; species Lingula anatina. Next base: position 70,522,695 of record NC_141767.1, read on the forward strand.
TAATTTATAAAAAAAGGGGGTTGCAAGATTATACATAAGCTTCATGCCTTCTTTTTCTCTCTTTTTCTTTTAAATACTAGAAAAGCAGTCAAGCTGAACTATTTTACGACCTGCTGCGTGTCCACATCACTTTGTGTTCAGGAGCCAATATCTCTATCATAATCTCATACAGGCTATGGTTACATAATTGAATAAATGAAGAGAAAGGTTAATGACCGCTACACCACGTTGAACACCATGTGATTTTTAAATTCCATATTTCTATAATCCAGTCAACCAGGATGACTGGACCTACATGATTCCACATATAAACCAGATTTCTAAACACATAGAGCCCCAAGAAGACTTTTTTCCCCACTTGCTGAGCACATTTTAACTTAACCAATTGTTTTCAATTTTTACCTCAATTAATATTTAACACAAGGTAAAATTTCACTTCCCAGGGTTAATAAAAGAGGATAAGGGTGGGGGTGGGGGGGGGGGGGGGGGGTGAGGGGCATTCAGCCAGTCTACATTAATCTTTGTTAACACCACTATCAATCATGACTGCAAGTTCCGCAATCAAACTGCACCTAATCTGTAGTTTGAAAGCCAGTAGCGGCTGATTATTTGAAGTTTACAGGAAATCCAATGAAATGGACCTGTCAAATTTTATCAGGACATGAACTGGGGAAGGGTTCCAGTCATACTCAAAGGGACTCACGGAGAGCAAATTGAGACTTTATTTTCCTAAACCTAGGTTGGCTCACAAGCCCTAGCTTTGTTGTGTGTAATCTTTATCAACAGCATACCGCTGTAACCTATCAAGTTTTATCAGAGATTTGACAATTTCCTTTCGGAGGATACAGTTATCACTTTGTCTTCCCCTCCCATGTTAGCAGCCCTTTTCCTACTACCATGTCACTGAAGTCAGTTGGTGAATGAATTTCCTTTCATTAAAAGGTGCAGCGTAGTGAATGAATATGACCTAACATAGTATAAGCCAACGATAATACATGTGCCCTAATGTCACCCTTTCGCTGCAGGCATTGTGCAAGAAAATCAAGCGGTAATGTATGGACAACACGCCCATACAATGATGTATTCTTTTCTCTGCTTGTTTCAAATGGCGGCAATATATTTACTAGCACTGAAAGACACTTCAACAGCCACAGGATAAACAGATAAATGAAATGATACCCGTAAGAAAATATTAGTTTGATAAAATTTCAGTGCAGTAACAGATTACATGTAAAGTGCACTGGCTATTGAAGGCCAGTGAATGAAGCTAATTTTAATATTCAGAAAGTTAGTACATATGAATTAATGCACCATGGGGAATAAGTGGGCACATTCTTTAGGCTGACCTAGGACAACATTTGGGATGTCAACAGGTTAAACCATCCCCGGGAAAGAATATTTTTATAGGGTGAAGCCGTCTAGCCTATCACGGGCAGCCAATTCAGGCCACATGTAACAAACCTACACATATTTCCCCTCATTGAAAATCTGTCTCTCATTTCTATTGTCAATATCCCAGTATTTATCAAATAAACTGCACTGGCAGATCTTAGGTGTGTGCTGAGATTACTGAGCATTGTTTCCCATCTGTAACTGCACCAAGCAGCCAGTCAGGCAATCAGACGCCATGACGTAAACCTGTTTAACGCAAACTTGTTCAACAAGGTGTAATAAGTAACTGTGTGGTTAATAAGCTCAGGCTTTCATCCCAGCCTTCATGTAAAGTTACAATTTACTGTACAACAAACAGCTCAAGGAATCAAAAAGCAGCAACAACTTTTGACGTGTGAATCCATTATTCCAGTAACGGCAGGGGAGCACAATAAAGTCCCCTACTCTATTAACTAGCGTAATTGCCCTCTATTGCCTCATGCACAGAGCGGGTGGGCTCAAGGCCTTATTGAATATTGACTATTTATTTTATAAATCCTAAATAAACAATGGGAATGGCCGTTGATAAGTTGGAAGCATTTAACTGTAATAATGTTTTCCTGCTTTTATGCCTGCCTCCGCAGTGAAGTTGCTGGGGACAGTTTCTATCTTCAACCTCATACCAGGTCAACCTCACTCCCTTCTGTCCCTCAATTACCCCCCCCCCCCCCCCCCCCCGGCCGCCTTCCCTCATTTCACAGCCTAAGAAACATATTAGAGAGATTGATATTTGTCAGCATTTTCCTGTTTCTTTGTCTCCTGTGACCTGTTGTACAAAGTTACAAGAAGCACATTCTTTTCTAACCACAAGTCTTTATTAAGTCCAAGGTGTGGGAGATGCAATACACAATGCCTGAGAAACTAAAACCCTGGTAAAGGAAGTGGTGACGTACCTTAGATTAATAGAGCTCTTAAATGTCACCAAGATAATAGAAAACATTATATGTAAATGTCAGCAAGAATGCAAGAACAGTTATCCAGAAATGAAGTCTTCAACTTATTTCAGCCACATCTACCTCAGCTATGACAATTGACAGCACATCCACGTCTTAAGGCACAAAAATTAACTGGGGTATGAAACATTTTTACATTTTATCATAAAATGAAAACTTATATGTGTTTCTGCTCTGCTTAAACTCCTGCTAAATAAGATGTATGCACACTGCTCTCAAAAGTTTTAAAAAAAAAATCTAGTTTAATACACTAAGTTAGGAATAAATAATGTAACACTGATGAAACCAAGGGGCTCCACACAGAATCACTGGTGCTTTCTTCTATGTACTCTAGCTAGCTCTTTCAATTCAAATAAAACATCCTGATTCTCTACGAGTATGAATGTACCTTTTTCTTATTATAACAAGCGTCAGATATTGTCACTAGATACCAAACCAGTTAGTGGTAAGAGGCAGGAAGGAGAGAAGGAGAGAGGGTGGAGATCAGGGCATTGACATGAAAGTGTGTCAAATTAACTTGTGCTCAATATTCTGGCACAGGAATGAAGGAATTTCTTCACTGAAGAGAGTTATCTGGACACCATCGCACACTGGTGGTTAAATAACAAAATTTGGAATTTTTTTTTATTGATGTATGTACACCTTCACAAAATAGGTACAACTAACAAACATGGACATAGACAGCTAATAACACTGTACACAAATGTATGACAAGTTTTATTATTATTTTTTTTTTTTTCGAGATTTTTTCCTTCTACAAAACAACCAATCTTTCTGTCCCATTACATGTACTTACACATACCCGCCAGAACAGGCTGAATATTAATATCATCAAAAGTTAAAGGATTATGCTAGGCCACAAAATGTGCTAATTTCCCACAGAATTAACTTATCACACCACAGGTTATAAAGCCATATGACATTGCATAATACAAGTATTTATTTTCTGAGTTCAATCCTGATACCATGATTATGGGGTCAGCTTAATGTGATAGAGGTGCTGTTATTGTGGTGTTTACTCTAGTAATTGGTCATTTACTGTTAAATACCATCACAATACTTCTAGCAGACAGATTTCTATGGACAATCACAGGTCACAGCCTCCATAAACATTGAACTAGTACCAATAAAGACCAGTTTAAAATAATATGATTATGTACATAAACCTTAAATTAAGCAGTCTTACAAAATTGCTCTGTGTATGAGTATCAAGCTTCAAAATTCCTGATATGATTGGCAAGTCCCACGTTAAACTGTTATGTATACACATGCATCTTCAACCCCCGCACTAGTGTTGTGTCTATAGTTTATTTCTCCAGCCATATCAGTTAAATCAACTGCCATCTCTGTCACGTCTACATATAGGAGGGATGTTGCCTGCCCAAACAAACCACAGGTTGCTAATATGGCACTAATCTGTTTAATAAAAACACGTTAAAATCACAACAAAAGGTTTCATAAAAATAATCAATTCGGGTATCTTTGTGATCTACATAATGGGGAAGGTGTTCTCAGGAAAGGTCTTGGTGTCACTTAGGGCACAACTGCTCTCTCACCAGAATCTAAAAATAAAACCAGAAATTGATTTCCTAAAGAAAAAAAAAGGATCAATACATCATGTAGAGTGATGTACACTGGGAAGCAAAGGCATGAAATGCATACCCGACATCCTGTTATATATACATGGTCCTGCCACCAGAGGATCTATAGATATGACAGGGAGGATGTGGGATGAAGTGCGGAAAGATGTGGGATATAGTGTGGGACAATGCGGGATATTGTCTAGGATGTAATGGGATAAAGTGTGGAACAATATGGGATAAATTTTGGATTAATGTGGAATGTAGTATGGGTCAGAGTGGGATAGTGTGGGACAATGTGGGATATTGTGGGGTGTAATGTGGGGCAATGTAAAACAACATGGGATAAAGTATAGGACAATGTGTATGTGTATAAGGACAGTCAGTAGCATGTAGCAGTAGTAAGGGCCTGTATCATGAGATGGTGAAAGCTTTTGAACTGTTAGAACTGGCAAGCCAAATCTGTTCAATTTCCTTAGCTATACTGACCAAGACAATCACAAGTTTTCCTGGGAGCTAGATTAAAAACTAAAAAAAGAAAATTCAGTCATCTTGTACGCAGGCTTAAATGCACTGTGTAAAGGTCCACAGAGTACATCTGTCACTGGTCAACTTTGTCATGGCCTTTTATTTCAAATCTACTTTTAGACAAAATGAAAATAGATGGCTATTTGATATTGCACAAGTGAAAAAAATATCTTATCTGCAGTGAAAAAGTGTTTTCTTTTCTACATCTTAACAACATCTAGCTGACATGATTTTAATGAATAGAAACCTTTTCTTTCGAAAAAAAACTTTATTACTACGCCAACAATCTTCTAAAGCCATTGTGTGTGTGTGATGCTAATACCAGTTCTGTTAGAGACTGGACAAGAACCAGAGGGCAGTAGGTGGTCTGAGAGGTCATGTACCGTGGTCAAAGCGTGAGCTGGGTCAGTGACACCAGGGTGTGTTGGGCTGGCGTCCCCGTCCCAGGCGTAGCCACAGTTAGAGTACATTACAGGTGACTAACCACAATCAGCTGATGCTAGGGTAATGAGGTGCACAGGCTCAGGGCACGGCCGCCGTCGCCGAAAGCACGCCAATTCTTTACTAAAGAAAACTTCGGAAAAACTTGTCAATGGGGTGTTGAAAGGCCTGTTATGTGTGTCGGCCTACATAACTTGCCGTAATGGACAATGGGCCGGCCAAAAAGCATCAAATATCACCTACAATCACCATGCCAAAAAGGTCAGTCGGAACATTATGATTTTCATGAATGGGCTGAAAGCAACCCGTCAGATAAATATTATTGGAATGCGTCAACAAAGAATCGAGTCAGATATTTTTATTCTCTACTTCTCATTCATGAAGTTTGTCTGAGTCTAGATTTAATGGAGGGCCGTTTTTCTATTTTTCTATAGGTATGCCTAGACCCCCACGGCAGAACCTGATACAACAGTTATTTGCCCATACAATTTCTTCAATAACTATTTACTTTTCCGGTCGATCCCTCTCTTTGACCAAGGATAATGTTATTAAGTCCACCAGATTGGGGGAACGGCTGAGATTAAAACTGAAATGAGCTTAGTTAGTTGTACTGTATCACCTCTGTGTTGACCAGTGCTGGGAAATTGACCAAAATTTTAATTTTTCATAAACAATCCACAGCAGAGGAGAAATGAAATCAAAGCAATCAGTGAATCAGTAGCAAGCCATCAAGTCCACAGCAAGGGGGCAGCACTGGAGTCAAAAGTCTGGTGTAGGATAAAATCTGGATAAACTGAAAAGTCACATATTTTGTAGGCAATAGACAGCTGATCTACGATCTACGCAAATTCCAGCAATTTTCCCTAAACTTGGTATTTACCTGCACCTGTTTCTAGGGAAGTTTTCACCAAGATTCTAGAGATTTTTATTGACATTGAAATTTCATTTTACACTTATCCAAACTATCTCTCCACCTGTTGGTGGGCTGTGAGCTTCTAGTCTGCGCTGTTTTCAAACAAACACGTCCAATCTAAATATTGACCCAGAACATAAGCCTCCCAAAAATGGACCGTCTGAAAGTGAATCTCTGCTAGTTATCCATACATGACTCAAGATTGTCTTTTCAATCATCTGTGTGTTCACCTGTATTTTACCAAGCCATCACAGCTACTTACGCTGTCAGCTGTAATAAATACATGCTTCCACCTCCAGACAGTAGTGCACCTTAATTCAACATGATTATAAATCAAATTGACTTATTTATGATTCTGCTCTGAGCACATATTTTATCAGGACTTGATGTCGAAGTACAAAATGCGTGTGAAATGCTCTTTGTCTCAGGTAGTCTCCACGTGCAAGCCCAAGTCTGCTCCCCATTCTCAGACAACAGAATAATGTTGTCAGTTGATTTCTCCATAGGCACAGTAGCACTTGTAATACAGTCTCTTACGCCCCTCCAAATGGATTTTATCATAAAAGCCTGGCTATCAAATGCCTCGTTAAACTGGATAGAGCACAATGGCCAAGGTAGTAAATATTTTTTTCTAGAGGATGAAGTAGTCAAAGTGAGCTAAAAGGCATACATTCAGTTTCAGCTTGCAGATTTACCAGTAATAGCCAACTGAATGCAAAATTGCTTGCTCAATTGAAACAATAGTTCTTCCAAGAAGCAGAATCAGGTCTGGCCAAGAAAAGCAATAGAATGAAAGAAAATGATCAGAAAAGTGTGTGTGCACCAGGGTTTACATGACTGCACAGCTGACGAGCTGTTCACACATCTCAAAGCATACTGAAGCTAGCTGGAGTAGTACAGACAACACTGGAAGTAGCACTCTTATGGGGTGCGCTTCGCTATGCCGAAGGTTCGCTATGCCGAAGGTTCGCTGTGCCGAGGGTTCGCTATGCCGAAGGTTCGTTATGCCGAGGGTTCGCTGAGCCGAAGGTTCGCTATACCGAGGGTTCGCTATGCCGATTGTTTTTAAAAAGATGTTAATTTTACACACACCCAATAACTACAACAAGTTCGCCAAAAATAATTAGAGAATGTTTTCTTGTCAGTAATTTCCTAAATGTGGGTGACGCCCATAGTGCCAAAAATAATTAATATATTAACTTACAGAACTGATTATTTAAAGCGATTTAAGATGTTTATGTCCATAAGGATAAACCTTCAATGCGCAGTTTTAACAAATCCAAATGGTACGGATGGAAGAAGAGAACTTTTAAAACTCGTTTATTTTCAAAAAAGGCCACTGCTCGCCACGTTACATAACAAGCACAATGGGTGATGGGTAGCCGACTTTTTCGGCGCAGCGAACCCTCGGCACAGCGAACCATCGGCATAGCGAACCTTTGATTTTGGGGCTCCGGAAAAACTTAGCCGATTTTAGACCAATTTTCCGGTTTTGTCGGCACAGTGAACCCTCGGCACAGCGAACCTTCGGCACAGCGCACTGTCCCCCTCTTATGTTGCAGATAGGTTTACTGGTCAATGGCCATTCAGGTCAAGACACCATTCAGACACTTAGGGTCTATTCCCATAGATTTTAGATCGATCTATCCCCGCGGGGAGTCTCACTAGATTACTTTCAGATAATCCGACTTAAATGTCCGTCCCGCCTACTACAAGCTGTAAGGGGGTAATTAACTTTCATGTCCGCCCGGCTGACAGCTATTTAGCGTGAACCCCCAGGGAGTTAGGTCGATCTAAAGTAGATCGATCTAATCTCTGGAAATGGGGTCTTAAATGTCCAAGTGCTGATCCCTAATTATAACTAGTGGAATATGTGTGTGGTACAAGTGTAATGTGTGGTGTTTGTTTTCCAGAATGTAGATTTTCAGTGACTGGGTCTGTGCAGTTTCATATGGAACAGTAAGGAACAAAGCCAGCATTATTACCTCAAGCTTTACAAATGTGAAAACATAGTTTAGTAAAGAACAAAGCCATCATGGAAATACTGGTATCAGCGTGGTGGTTTAATATACCAGCATCTACCAGAGTGGTATTCTCTCCACATTATACATCTCACACTACCTGTTTCTAATTTCACAAATTATCAAAATTAAAGGGATAACAACTGTTCATTTTGGCAAAAAAATGAATTTTCCTGAGGTAAAGGATAATTCCCCATACTGAGCAATGGTTAATGAATCCATTCCCACATTCAAAGTTAGTCCCTGTTTTTTTTTTTGTTTGTTTTTTTTCTAAAAGGTTTGGTTTTTCGTAATTTTCTATGGAGGTCACGTGATGTGATGACAAGCACAAATTACAGAATAATTGGGTTAACCAACATTTTGGTGGTAATATAGAATTTGTTATATTTCTATGAGTTGTTTACAATGTATTTATTGTGAAATATGGATATCATACGAACAGTTGTTATCCCTTTAATCTCTGGAGTGATATAATTTCGACACTAACATCCCAAAGAGACAAATAAAAGATGTTTCAATTTACCATATGGCCCAGGTAGTTTCAAGTTTCAAGTTACTTAGAAAGTCACCAATATCCTGGTTGTTTTTTCACAGAAACATCCTTCATACAGCACTGCACACTTGTTTACACTGTTAACAAATGTTGAGGAAAAGGTTTGTTAAGGAAATATAATAATTCAATGTTAGGAAAAAATGGTCAACATCAATCTTAGCAGGACATGTGAAGCCTACGCATGACAACAACGTTACCTGTTTTCTTGTGAATGAAAAATAATCTCAAAGAACCCATCCTTATTTTCTATTCACTATTTGCATTAATCCTATAATATGAAAGAGGAAAACGTATATAATATTACATCTGTTACAATGTTTGTCATACAGGCTGTTTTATTTCTACAAGAAACATCAAAACCCCTTGTCTGGAGTAAGTTTAATATAATGTATTAAAATTAAAACACATGCCTGCTCTCTTCAATATTGCTGACTCACACGCCAAAAGCAGGTGTTACAAGCATATTGTTTTAAAATTATCCAAGAAAGATAACACATCCCAGCAAGCCATCAGTGTACAGCAACTGACATCTATGTAGGTCAAAATGCTCACATAGAATTGTATCAGTGCTGTTCTTGATGCAGAGCCAGATATAGCTGTTAGTGGTTACATCCTGTTAAACATTAAAAATGCAATGAATGTAATGTCAATCATGTATTTCCTCTTTTCTTGTTAACTATAAGAATAGTGCTATTTGGGAAAATATCCACTTATCAGTCAAGGAATAAGCAGATCTGATATTGTGCAGGGATCAATCATGAATTTATCAGATGCAACAGCCTGTAAAAGGAAATCCTGATATAAATACATAATATGCTGGTTAACAGGACAAAGGCAACTGTGGACCTAGTGGGTCAGCCTGAATACAGCTCTCTACATCCTCTCTAGATCCTGTTCTGTTCCAGGCCTCTATACATCTACATGGCCATTTACTGCCTTAAAAATATGTATTCTGGAGCCTGTGTGGAATCTGGAGAAGCAGTGCTCCCCAGCCCTCCACCTGTCTGGAAGGTGTCACCTTACTGTAACCTCACTGGTATTCTAGCCTCTACAGGATGGCTGACTGACCTATGCCCAGGATATATATATATAGTAGTAGATCTGGCCATATGTTCATGATCAGGCCAATGAGCTCCTAATTCCAGAAATACAAATATATCTCACCACTGACAAAAAATCCCAGGCAGAAAAGAAAATCGGATATTAAAAGTTTTCCTTGTTTCTATTTCCCCTTGAATATTCTCAAGATTAAATGCACCCTTTTTCTCTTGGTGTCTTAAATTATATAAGACTATCGTCCTGGCTGATTTTAGGGAATTATTCTATTTGTAAGATAAAGAGAATTTTATTTTAGGTATCAGATAGCTAAGTATGTAATTACTCCAGTTATCAAGTAATGTGCCACACAATGTGGTCATCCACCACGTGCTGCTCACACTGCATTGGTGACAAATTTTTATCAACAGACATTTCAAAGTCATTTAAGTCAAAAGCTTTGAATTTTTTTCACGTATGAAAAAAAAAGAAGACAAAAAGAAACCCCTTGCACACATGATTTTGCTATGTTCAACCCTTCCTAGTTTCCTCATACGTCAAAACATGAAAAACACACACACAAACACACACACACACACACAAAAAAAAAACAAAAAAACTGGTTACTTAACAGTTGTTGGTTCAAACAACCATAATTTGTACTCAATTTTTTGTTCGTTATTTTTAACGATAACAGTGGAATTAAACATAAATATTCTTTCCTTGTCCTCTGCAACATGAATATTTTCATTTCATTAATCTTAAATAATATAGATATCTGCCGCACCCCTCCCCTCTCCCGCCACCAGATCATGATATGGGGATTAATTCACCAGCTTATTACACAGACTAAGAAGGTAAAACAGCACGAGAGCTTACGCTATATAAATACATAGTAACAAGTTACTGTATCAAGATCTAAACAGCAGGCCCGCCTGGCCTTATCACACCAAGCAGCCAGCAAGCCAGATAGCGCTGTGTCTTGTAATTCATCAGCAGGGCATGAGTACAAAGTTTATGTGTACCCTGGGCCAGTCTGACACACCTTCATGGGAGATGAACAGGTGGGGTGTAATCTCCCTGCTCATGCCCTGCGCCTCCCCATGTCCCTAGATGTTTGGACCTGGAAATTCTATACACTGACCTGTGGCCTAAACATGGGAGTCATACTGCTCTCACAAGCAATGGCTTTTCAAATGTTCACAAATATAAGAGGTTTAACAGTGTATTTTCTTCAATTAGCTGTTTAGAAAAGAAATCTTCCTGGGTTAAGTCACAGATCACTTTGTATAGAACAAACTAATAAACTATTCAATAATGAGTAATCATCACCTGTATCCAATTCTTTATAAGACTCTCATTTGAACTATTTCCCTGTTTAATTTTTTTTAACTGGGAGGGGGGAGGGGTGGAGGGGTGGAGGGGCGATTACAGAAGCTTGACATCTACAACAAATATTTTGTCTGTAAATCAATTTGAAATGACTCACATCTTAAAATACACTTTTACTTTCACCACTGAACCCTGCATTGTTCCCTGTTGACATTAGGTCTAAACTTCATCTCCTGTCAAGTCACTTATTGTAGGGCCCATTTCCAATGAAACTATCATTCTTTGTAGACTGATCCTACTCTGTGGGGACTCCTGCTGAATGCAATCAGATTAACAAATTAAATGCCTTCTCTTGTTTCTAACATACTCATATAATCACCAGCTTTTCTGTATTCTACTCTAGGAGAAGGTCTGTAAATGATTTAATCTGTTAATAGTTGGGATTGATCTACTTAGAACAATAACTTCATTGGGAATGGGCCCTTGGTCTAAAATCCCTCTCCCATCCAGTGCCTTATTAAAGACTTGTGGTCTTGATCAGCTCTACAAAACACTACAATACAATACAGCATCCAGTCCTCATTTAGAGCTATAAAACTGACCACAGACCACTTTGGCTGTCCACTACTGCTACCAGTGTGGTTAACAAAGACCAGACACTTTTCTATTTCTACCTCACCACAGATATGTGTGAAACTGGGCTATTACTGTTGTCAGACAGAGAGAGACTTCAGAGATCAATAACATATCACAGCAATCATACTAAACTGTCTGAAATAGAATCCAAGACTGCCTTGGAGCAAGGGATTTTATGCTGGTGTTCAACAAACTCAGCCGATCTCCTCAACCTGCCAGCTGTCTTTATGTATAAACTATACACATAACAATTTCATATTCTTTCTTAATGAAGGTAAATTCATCAATTAGGTTATTTGGTATACACATCTTTCATAGTCTGATGAAGTATTTTTCTTGTCTACCAGTCAAATACGTAATTGGACATTAGGACAAATCAACTATTTAATCTTGGACATGTGTTTGATTGGACCAGATAATATTTAACAGTTATATAATCAAAGAAGACAAATATACCATTCAGGTGATAAATTAAGACATCTTTGATGTTCAGATAAACAAAAACATTTTCACTAATGGTCCAACACACAGCAGGAGCACAATGTCACACAAACTAAATCACCCCCAGCAATCGTGATTATAACATTTAAATTACAGACATTTCATTGCTAGGACCAGGCCCAGCACCCAGTGGTTGACTCAGGGCTAGTGTCTTCACACAGGACAATATACCAAGGTATGTAATCTCCTGGCCTGTCCATCACTCACTAAGATAACCATCTCAAAGGGTGCAGTCCACTCTTGACCAATAAAACATAAATGATAACAAATAAGTACCAGGTAGTTAACTGTGACTGGCCTTCAGTACAGGGCCGTCTCACCCATATCTTATACATTCCATCAGGGCGGAGATCTGCTTTAACCTGTACGTTACAACTAGACGACCGAGTTCAAAATCACGGGTTTGCAGGCCGAGTGCCCGAAGGTCAACTTAACTGACCAGCTGGCTGCCCCGCATTGTTGAACCTGGATTGATCACTGAAAAATAGTTTTTTAAATATCAGGTTATGGTTACAGGGACCATGTGCCCCTAACACTAAATGTTGTAAATACTGAAAAGGTTAGCATAAAGTACAATCACGTCGTTTCAACATAGAAATTGAATGTGATCATAAATATGCAGCAAAAGTTTCTGAGCTTCATAAATAAAATCTCATAAGCCTGGTCAATAATTCTACTTCCTGATTCTAGCTCCAGTGCCCCCCCCCCCCCCTCCCCCTTACTATAACTCCACACCTACAGGAAGTGTCATAATACAACAACTATACCAGCATTACACCTAGTACTCACTGTGGGAGCGTGTAGGTGTAAACCAGTACTAAACGTATCAAATTCTCGAATTCCAAGCTTCAATTTTAGCAAACTGGTTTTTTTAAAAAAAAGGCAAAACCTAGACAATATTGTTGAAAAAATGTCAGTGGTGTCTATTACTATACAAAAGATATTATGTCTGCATAACAGGCAAGACCTTCTTTTTCATATGCAGATATCTGTTTGAGGTTCGCTGTGAGAGGCAAGAGTCTGACTAGTGACGTCACCAAGGCCCTTTGCTGTTACAAGCCACTTATTGGACACTAGTGCCCCTGACAGTTTGAACTAAAATGCAGGTATGATTTCCTGGGACAGCCCTATATTCCGAAAACTAAAGAAGCCTCTATCAGTCGAATTCAATTCTAAAGGCCTGCTATTCCAAAGGTATGAGGGTCTGCCATTCAGAAGGTCCTCTATTCCAAAATAGTTTATTGATGCTATGGCTTAAACTAATTTTGTAAGTTGTATCAGGGCACTGACCTCCATGTCAAAGAATTATCCATGTAAAATTTGCTATCTTTGTGTACCTTCTGATTAGTGGACGTTTGGAATAGCAGACCATCGAAATAAGGAAGCGCAGACATTGATTTCAGAGACGAAACATAGGATGCCCCCCTTTTTTTCCATAATAGCCAAGTAAAGCAGAAAACAGTTGGCAGTGGCCTGGATTACAGAGGAAATACACTGGGGGAGAGGAGGGGATAGTAACAAGCACCTGCTTCCTAATGTTAGGTCTTTAACCTTGTTTGATAAAAAATATCTATGCAGAAGCCTGGAATCTGCTCTCAGATTTCCTTGGTTTTCAGGCCCTGATCAGATGGTGGGGAGCGCCAGTACTGCTACCTGACCAGGTAAGTAGCCAAGATGCCTTAACCTACCATCATCATTAGCCACATTATCTGCCACTGAAGTATTCCCCAGAGTGGGAAGAATGCTCTCCTCTTTCATCAATATCTTCACCATCTGAGAGACTTACTACATCTACTTGCTTGCAGGGTGCACTGGGAACTACAACATCCTCACTACTAGAACATGCTACACACTAGAGTCTAACGCCACCCTATCCAATATGATAAAACTTTGGTATAAGGAACATCTCCACTCCTTTTGATTTCAGAGTTTAGCCCTATTTAAACACCTTCATAAAACAGGACTTTGAAAATATTTGGGTAAAACTAACAATATACTCAACCATAAGTCAACATTGAGGTTACAAGTCTGCTGCTAAGATCAAACAAAGACAGTATTCTATTACTGAGGAGCTGAGATCAATACAGGACTTTTTGATCTTTGCCAGTCCTGATAATGCCAGTAGAGCAGTATATGTCACAGACAGACATGTTTGCCACTACATGCTAAATACTCATGAATTTATCTATTTTCCATTTTGTCTGAGATGTTGCACAGCAATATAAAAACACTTAGATGGCAAAAATAGAAAAACACATCTGACTGTAACCCTTTCCCTCAGCTTTTTAAGTGCTTCAACTGAAATATTCTATTTTTTAAACAAATGTAGTCTTCTGACAACATTTTATAAAGATTTCATGATTTAAATAATGTAAAACAAAATCATAAATGATATCTTAATCTAATTTTTTTTATGATCCACTGAAACACGGTTATAATAAAATACAAAAAAATAAATTTTAAAAAAAAATCATAAAAAGATGCCCTCATTTATTTTGAAATCTCCACCATAATGCTGGTCACTTGTATTAGGCCACCTTCAAGCTGTTTCCAGATACAAGCATATAATTATAAGTGTTTGAGAACAGCTAACCAGCGTAAAGTAACTTTTCCGCCATATTGCTTAACATACATAATGCATATTGTTTTACAAGCTGTTATTATCTTACACCTTGGTAAGCTTTAGATCAGCTTTGCGTTTCAAATTTCACAGGCATTCAAGTCTGGAAATCAGCCATGAAGAGAAAGCATCCAAATATTACTACCGCCTCTATGCCATATAACTAGAAATTGACCAATAAAGCATTGGGCTACATTAATTATTGTCAGACGGCTTTGCCTGAGATTTCCCATCAGTTAAGTACCAATATCAAAGCCTGCTTGTTACCATCTACACATTCCTTAGGTTGGTATGTCAGACACTGGTAAAGAGGCACTGGCACACTTGGTCATCTGTCTTAGAACTGGGGCAACGTCTTTATTCTTACCCTCTCGTCTTTAACAAAAAAAAAAAAAAAAAAAAAATTGGTGCTGGGGGGGGGGGTTTGAAATATATTATATGAAAATATTCACTTTATTTCACTTCATCATAATGTTGGTGAATTATATACTTATATAAAAGCAGAAATAAGCTGATGGGCAATGGCTTGGGGGGGGAGATATTAAGATATTCTGGTCACATTTTCCCCTGCCCATCTTGTGGTTACGGTTGGAGATGTTCGAGGCATGAAGGCAAGATAAGAACCCAGGTGAATCCGTGCAGAAAAGAAGACAATCAGCCTAGTGTGAGAACTCCACATTGAACTTGGAATCTTAATAGAAAAGTCATTCCAACTGTCTCGTTACTCTCGTTCTTGTACTAAATTTTGGTTACTACAGACACATCAATAGCATATTTGACTTCAGTAATAGATAATTTTAATGGCTACTTCTGGTGCAAAGAGGGGTCAAATATACCGCACATACCTTTAAATCTATAACAAATGAAGTCAGATAGAGAGAAAGAGTTCTTTGATAAGATGAAAAGTTATCAACCATAAGTTTCAAGTTAAAAGACATTATTTTAATGCAACATATTCTATCTTGCACTCGCAGGGTGATGATGTGTAAACTATTTTTTACAAAACAATTATGTAATATTTTATGCTGTCAATTCCCTTTGTCCTTGTCCACACGCATTGGCATGACTGACCTACAACAACCGGACAGCAATGCTTGATAACCCTCAACTTACAAATTACATCTCTTTCATGAAACTACTTTGACAATGGGATTGTGCTTTATTAATTTAAAAATGTGTTCACTAACACTGTTTGTTCCTCTTTTCTATTCTACTGTAACCAACAACTGTAGGATTGTGCACACTGGCATTTGTACGGAAGGCCACACACAGAATTAGAAGTAGCATAGATAATCAACAGTGTGAAAATGTTACATTAAAAGCTGAATACACAATAATTATTATTATTATCAGTGTTCTCAATAATTTTTTTAAAATCCGAGTCCATGGGACTCACATGTTTGACAAAATGTGAGTCCCATGTAAATTTTCCGAGTCCTTCTCTTGAAGAAGAAAAAAAAAATAAGTACCATTTAGAATTGCACAAATGTGTTTATTGAAATACATGTAACAGGTCAAAATTATGTAAAAATATAGCAAAATAAAAATATAACATCTTAC
The DNA here is from genome assembly GCF_051362555.1 of Lingula anatina. Lineage (NCBI taxonomy): Eukaryota > Metazoa > Brachiopoda > Lingulata > Lingulida > Lingulidae > Lingula > Lingula anatina. The sequence continues at coordinate 70,538,799 of NC_141767.1, forward strand.
AAAACATCTTTTTAAAAATAAAATTCTGCAGACTCATTGTACCAGGACTAGTCTACTAGAGAACGAAACTCATTAAGTTTCTGTCAAATAAAACCAGTACTTTTCTGTTTTAGAAATATTGACTTTAAAACTACTTTGAATGCTTCCAAGATCATTTACAGTACGGTAATGACTCGATCTTTTCAATGGGGAAAAATTACAAATTTTTCAACGATGTAAATTTTATATCATGAAAATATATTTCTGTGTAGCATTTGTGGCTCTTTTTCTGAACAGAATAGAACAAAAAGGCAGCCTGCTTTTCAGTTTTGTAGCTACCATTCAATAGTTATGTTCTGATTTTAAGAAAATGTGACTTAAAAAATACAGCATCTGTAAAATTTGCAATTTTTACCCATATTCATTGCCTTCTCTGTCGGATGGCTCGAAACTTGAGTTTAGACTGTGTGTAATCAAATTCAGAAAAATGCGGACCATTTATTGTTATCTTCATAATATTCTGCAGCTGTGCCTCACTAAGTCGGTTCCTACATTTGGACTTATTTAGGTTTTGGGCAGAAAAACCTCTTTCACATGATGCACTGTTGAGGGGGATGCACAGTGCAATTTGTGCCATTGTAGTGAAATCAGGAAAATCCTGATCGTGATTCTGAATGAGATTTTCACAATGGGATGTGAAGGTTAAATGCCTGCATAAGAATGTGTGATGCTTATATGGTACAAAGTCCTGTTGACACCTCTGAGTGTCAATAACATCAGGATGTTGATCATTGGTGTAGTGGTTGATAAGGAATTGAAGTTCATCTCCACCGTATGCTCCAAGATCTGCAGCAGCTTGTGGATATCTCTGTGGGTTGAGTAGCTTGTCCAAAGCTTTCAAACAATCCATAGTGTCTACTGGAAATCTGTCTTCAAGGTTCTCATTCAGAGTAGTGAAGAAAGCATCTGAGAAAACACAAAAATAAAATGAGTTAGTGAACTGTTAGTCTGTTAGAATAAATGAATATATACAAATGATTTAAACCAATATCTGAGTTTGATAGACTGAAACAACTTGTCTTGAGATATTATCTGATCATTATAGTAGTAATAAATTGTACCTTTCACTCTGGCAAAAGTAGCAACTTTGGCTTCAGTTCGGTTTACTGCTGTTTCCCTGTAGTTTCCATTGTCAGTCACCGCTCTATCCATCTGGTTTAGTGTGAGCAGGTAATCAGGATGTTCAGAGAATGTATGTAGTGAACCTCTAACTGTCTCCAAACTTCGGTTAGCAGTGTCAAAATCCAAGCACTCCCGTTGAAAACACTTTGATAGCCTGTATTAATAAAGTAGAATAAATTTCTTTAAACTAGCCTGCATTAATAAAGTAGAATAAATTTCTTTAAACTGGAATCAAAAGTGACAATATGTTATGAAAATTAAAAGTTAAATTGCATTATGAAAAAATATTAGTTATACCTGCTGAATAGTGGTAGTATATCTACTAAAAGGCAAGTCAAGGCCAGGAAGAGATAATCATCAACTTTGTTGAGGAGCCCTCTGGCAACAGCATTTCCATTGGCCGCTTCTTCTCCAAGACAAACAACAAGGGGTGACCAGCAGTTCAAGATGGCAACAACAGCCTGTTCCAGGGAGAGCCAGCGAACAGCCAAAGGTTGCTTCAGTGTGAGAAACTGGTCATCTTCCATCAGATCATATACAGCTCGGAGTCTGTTGTATCTTACCGCAGAATTTTGGAAGAACTGGTAGACTGCATTGACTGTTTCTTGGTAGGATTTAATTTGTTCCACTGAAGCCGCAGCTTGACCCACTGCTAAGGCCAGTTTGTGAGCCAGACAATGAATATGTACAAGATATGGATTTCTGCCCTTTAACTGTACTCCCACACCTGTTCGCCGGCCAGTCATCACAGCAGCTCCATCACTACCCAGACCCATGACTTTAGAAGCTGAAATGTTGTATCCTTCCATCCACTGTTCAATTGCAGCCACAATTGTATCAGCTTTCCCATCTGGGACATTCAGGTTGGCAGAGAAAGAAGTTCTGGCTTTTCCACCTACAACAGTCTGGACATAAATAATCAATTTTTTGAAAATTGCAATGTCGCAACTTTCATCCACTTGAATGCCTATGTATTTACTTTTCTCTATGGCATTTTTCATGTCATCCTCAATAGTATCTGACAGACACTGAACCATTTCATTTACCACTCCAGCTGACGTATAGTGTCCCTTCATTGACTGAAGTAGGCAAAGGTCCGGGTAGAGATTTAGAGCCAAGTTATGAGATACCAAAAAGTACACAGTTTTCATCTGATGACCGAGGTTGTCATCTGTTTTTTGTTCCGCTGTGGATATAGCCCGCTGTAGAGCTGACTGGCCCTTAAGAGTAGAAGCCGCTTGCTTATGTTGTTCGGACTGCACGTGTCGAACAAGTGTAGATCTCTGGTAATCACTGCATCCCGGATCAGTTGTAAAAACGTTACTCTTCTTGGCACGTTTACAAATGGAGCAAAACATAAAGTTGTCCGTGACATAAAGCCAGTCTTTAAAACTGGGATCTTCCAGCCAGGTTTTGTTGAAAGTCCGGATCTTTTTTTTAGCATGGGACTGCGCCATTTTGAGACATTACAACCACCTGCATTCGGCACACCTCGGTCTTTTTCGTCAGGGATAACCTCGGCCGTAATGAGCGCCATTTTGCGTATTGCGTCATTCGGTAGATGGCGCACTAAGTGACGTGACAGGCCCAGCAAACTGCCAAACACGGTGTGTTTTTGTACATTTATACGCTAGTTTCACCAATCACATCACTCATTCTGTATAATTTCCGTGGTCACTAAGATAATCATCCCTTTCAGTTGTTTTTTTTATCTCTCCCACTAATCACCCGCCTAAACAGGACCGCATTTTTTTTCGTCCCTGGGACGAAAGGGTGTTGATTATTTTACGTCCTTTTTAATTTCATTGCGTTTTTTACATATTGGGACGCCGTAAATGAGAACACTGATTATTATTATTTCAAAATCACATTTTGTGTTCAACTAAAATGCAAAATCTAAAAGGGTGATATCAGTGTATGAAATTCAAGGAAATTACTAGCCAGACCGCCGGGCAAGGGGGGGGGGGGGGGGGGGGGGGGGAATCAATTCAGTTTATGTTCACCTTGCAGGCTGTCTCATTTCTTCTTCAATAATTCATTTATAACTATTATTCCGATTTCATGATATCATTTGATCATAATTTTTGCTTTTCTGTGTAGCAACAAGTATGACCAAATATATATATTGTTGTCAAATAAATCGGTCTCTGTGCTGACAATAAAGAAGAAAGAATTCAGCATGAGGGTCCCTTTGAATATCGATTTTAAGCTTCAAAAAGCGGTCGGGAACGGTCCTGCTGCACGCTAATCGCCCATAGACAGTCCTGCAGGGCCCCGTATCTCGAAAGCATTGCTTATTGAGAATAGCTATACATATATATCACATAGAGGCTACAATATATTATATGGGGCGAGTATGGGCGAGTTATTGGATCGAGATGCTTGCGCTCGGTCGCAATGCGTGATACTTTCGAGTTACGGTTTTACAAAAAATGTTGCCGCTCGACTAATTGCAAATTGAAGTCACCTTAATTTCCATGGGCCCCAATTTGTTCTCTTTCGTTTGGTTCTGTCGTAATCTTTGTTATTTTTATTTCTTTCCTCAATTGTTTTTCTTTTGTGAACTTCTCTATCGGACTTGATAGATTTTTTTTCATTTTTGACAGCCCAGGATGAAAGCACGTGGGAAAAAAACTACATCTGACACACGGCGTAAACTCGTATGTTCACTCATAATTTTTGGATTCAAATTTTTGTAAAATTCTCCTTTAATTTGCCTTCGTTGCCTTTATTACGGTTGATTATAAGCACATCATGTACCTATAAGTCTACTTAATCAATATCGTAACTTTTTATACTTTCACATTTTTATTACTCTCAACCTACAAATTGCTACTCGCGGTATCTCCTCTACACAAAACAATGACGTAACGTTATCTGCTGTGCACTGAAGCTGGTTAAGAACAATGTGCCTCGTTTCAAATTGTCTTTCAACTTCATATCACACAGACTGAACTTCGAAAACGAGGCCACTGAGAGGGAGACTATTGGTTACATTTCTATACGAGCGTTCGATTGCAAGCTATGGTTAGTTCTTTGCTTCTGTGAAAGTGGGTGAAAACAGTGAGTTTATTTTGCTGAAATCGCTTGTGAACATAGACAAAATAAAAGGTGAAAATAGGCTGTAAATTAGCCAGCCCGTCGGGCGGGTAATTTGCAAATCTTACCCGCCCGGCCTGAAAGTTACCAGCCTCGGGCTGGCGGGCAGGCGGCCATTTCATACACTGGTGATATCTGGATGTAAACACTGGGTACGGCAGTCAGAGTAAAATGTCTTCATTGGGATCATTTTCCACTTCAAAACCAAGCCAAAAGGACTTAAGTAATAGCAATCTATAAAAGCCTTTGTATTCAGTCTAAGAAACTTTCTTCCAAATAATCTTTATTCAGATAAGAAGCCAGTGTGAACAGCACTTAAATTAAACCCTTTTTAACTCCACTATAATGCAGTCTGCATATGCAGCAGCAGTCAAAATTCAAATTCCAGTTGTAGACTAAGCATAAAGCAATAAATGCCTCATTTTCTTCCAAGGATACAATACAACAATTTTGTTTCTACCTTGATCATGTGCAACGATGTCTTAAACTGTGTAGTGAAATAGAAAAATCTAACATATCATCTCATAATAAATTTATTTTTCTTGAATCTTTATAACTGAACTTTCCTTTTTTTTCTAAAAAAAGCACAAAAGAACTGGTTAAAAGTCGTAACCTCTCTGCTAATGTCCTTGAAGATCTCCACGTGTAGAACAACACAAACACGTGTGGCACATCTATTACTAATAAAATGCCCATTATGTCTGCATCCAAATGAAATCTTCAGCAAATAAATCAAGTAACTTCATCAACAAAATAACTGTCTGCTTGAAATTATTCGTCAACTATTCAAGTCACCTAGCGAAAATATCTCATTTACATGATTATTAAAACCACAAACCCATCCCTTACAAAAAATGTCTGCTTCATGGTTTAGAATGTCACAGCAAGAGACAAAGTACCTCCGCACTTCCTACAAAAAAGCAGAAAAAATCTTCCCACTTCCACTTCCTCAAGCTTATACTAGTGAATTAGAGGTGTAAAGCTTTACCAAGCACATGCCAGACAGGGTAATTTTTGTCATATATGTCATATTTATTGCACCATCACATATGCCAGCATGTGTTCTTCTGACATTTACCAAGATCCTGTCTTACTACAACAACTACAAATTCCTCCTTATTCATAATAGTCAATAATATTTTCTAACTTGTATCCCCAAGAAAGTTGCCCCTAAAGCTCTAATCCAATGAGACAGATTACACAAGCAGCTGAAGATTTCATTTCTTTGTGTAATGTGATTTCTCTGGTTATGTCTACAATGTGGCAAATTGCCGTGTAGGGTCTGTCAAAATTCTGAGCATTTCAGCTCTCATCCATAAAAATGCCTTCCTAAGAGAACATATAATTCACCTTTAAAAACTTTCACCATTTCAGTAAATGTGATAAATATATGTGACAAGTGGATTGAAATGAAATGAGAACACCAAAAAAATATCATAATGCAGAATCAAAAACCAATCCTGGAATTTTGACTGATGCACGTTATAAACATAATAACACAACCTAGTTTTTCTAGAGACACTGTATCCCTCCGGGTCTGTTTGTCTAAGGCATAATATTAGAGCATATTACAGGAAGACTCTTGATTCAACATCTGTTGGCAGGAAAACTGATGACTGAGAATGTGTCCAAATAAATGGCACAGCCAATATTCAGGTCACTCGGTGCTATTTAAAGGTTCACAACGAAAAAAAAAATCATAATTATTAAATTAAGTCCAAATGCCATTTTATTTTTACTATCCCCTAGTACACCTATATACTACAGACATAGCAGACCCATGTGCACCACACCTTACTACTATGGAGGTCGGTCCCCCCCCCCTCCCCCCCATGTGTTGAACAGGTGAGAGAGTAGGTGAAAGGGGATTAATATAGTGGAATCCAAGTGAGCAGCTTTAGGTAAGCCAGGTGAGGAAAACCCTCACCTGATACCTCAGCTTGTAGTGTCAAATGGCCAAGTCAGGTGTTTGTGTAGGTCTTGGTCAGTAGCCAAGGAGTGAACTTTCAAAACTCTCAAGATCTCTTTCCCCAGGTACTTATTCTGTAAACTCTGATACGTATATTAGAGACTGAACATAATTCTCCATATATCAGACCTTCATATTTCCCTCCCACACAAAATGTTTTCATGTTTCATAACACATTTGTGATACCAAGTACTTCACTCCTGCTGAGTCAGTGATTTGTGAAAAATATGATTTAATACAACATTTTATGGTGAAAACCTGGATAATATGATTCAGCATCTAGTTACACTCGGCAGGAGAAGAGTTCAACTCAATAATTAGGTGAAGATTTTTTTTTTACAAAACAAAGAAGAAAAGAAAATAACTGATGAGAAGTAAGTTTTGGGGTAAAGGAAACAAACAGGCTAAGTTTCTTTTTACATTTGAATTTGGAATGGGTAAAATTAACATGCTGGCCTGAGAAATAAAATCAGAAAGAATTCAATCTGGCTGAATGCAATCACTGCATTCACTATCAAGCTGATACAACATGGCTGAATAAACAACAGTACTCAACCGAAACAATGGTATGGGTAGCTATTGTGATGTGATTTATTTCTGATACTCACTAAAAATATCTCATTAAAACGGGCCCAAATGACAAAAACCTCATCACAGATTTCTGCATTCAACAAAATATGAGATGACAAACAAGGAGTTAAAATTCAAAAGTGTTTTCCCACTAGACCAATTAGCTGATAATCATTTAATAGACAGCAATTTGTCACATAGCTATATCACATCATGCAATATTACTTAATACGTTATGTGGCTGTCTGGTGCAAGTGCACTGTCTCAGTACCCCCCCCCCCCCCAGGGGACACAAAGACCGCCTCCTAGTCAATAGGCCTTGTTGAGATATCAAAATCAATATTGAAACATCTGATCTCCTTTTTTCCCCCCAATCTGCTAAAGTGTATATTAATCCATGGATCAACAAGGAAGATATAGAATTCATACGAACCAAATGCATTGAAATCAATAATGTATGACCCACATGCAATATTATCACTGCCTGTCTTTGTTGTCTTTGTTCATCCTTCAGACATTTCAATATTTTTATGAGCAAGCAAGACAAAGAAAGGCAGAGCATACTTCACTCGACACAAAGAGCTCAACCAAGTCAGCGAGGTGCAGCTATTTCCCATATTCCTTTGTTAACGCGTTTCAAATTCTTTTGTGACTCCGGATGTAATATCAACTGAAGGCTCAGTAAATCAGCCAAACCATTGGACCCACACTATAACAACTCTCCCTCACATATTATAAATCATTTCTATTACATCACTAGTACACAGACACAGACCAATTAGTTTTGAAGCAAGACAGACTACATAATGATATTGAGACACCTGACACCATGAATTACGGCCAGCCAGGACACACCAGCGCCAGCAGTGAGGTGCTCACACTCGCTCACACTCGCCAGTCTCTGACATGAAGTATGAATGATACAAAGCATCAAATAACAGATTTGAAAACTGAGCTCAGATATCATGACTGAGGAAGAGTTTTTAAGGAAATATAATATATCATAGGCAGATGAAGTTTTCAAAAGAAATAACAGGAAATACTGCTGAATGACTGTTGATTACAGCCATATATTTAGTTTGAATTATTGACAATGATCAAGGCTGATATCATTGTACTACATCCTACACACAATGTGAAAACAAACTTATATGAACAAATAATTAGTTCATTATTAACTGAATCCAGACACTAAGTGAACAAACCCATTTTTCTCAGTATAAATATACATGCTAATTTTAAAATGGGAATTCTTCATTCCAAATATGCAAAGACATATGTTATTTAAAACTCTTTGTTCTATTAACATTTTTATATTACTTTTCTTCCCTAAACATCTTAGCAGACAACAAAAGTTTGTTGTATCATGAGCAGACGACACTCCCTGCTGGGACCCCCTCTGCTGGTGCTGGAAATGACCTCCATAACACACGGGAAGCACTCCATGACTGCGGCTCAAGGATTATGTAAAATCTAATGTTATAATCAAAAAATCCTTTTCCTTTTTCCATTTCATGACTAATTTAATTTGACAGCACCTAGAGGACTCGGCCATATATCACACACGCCTGTGCATTTCAAAGACTTCTTAAATATTTGCCAAGAACACAATCCCTTTCAAAGGGCCATTATTCTCCCATTTACCGCTTTATGGTGAAAAATTTACATTTTACTTAAAAAATCGCTTAAAAGAGTAACCATCCCTTATAATTAAGCACTCAACAGCTCACATATTTCATGTAACACTTTTTTCAAAGGCTAAAAAAGTGAGTAAGAAACCAATTTTCTGGAGAAAATAACAACTCACTATTAAGTCGAAATACATATATTACCAGTATCAAGTTTATGGTTGTAATTGCTTCTATATCAAATTATTTTTAGACAAAGGCCTGTAAAGGTACATATGACACCGTACACAGCGTGCAAGTAACAATTTACTAGGCTAGACTCCTTAACGAAAGAAAAAAATCTGTTCAATTTTCAGCTACATAGCATAACCACACAGACATTAGTTCCAACAGGAATGCTCCAACAAGTATGTTCCCCAATTACCCCACACACACCCACTCTTTCCTAACTCTAATCAGGTACATGTCTAATTAGCTCCTCTCCCCCTACCCCTCCCCTCAGCCACCAACACCACTTCATCATGCATCTATTCTACCAGGTAAGGCACAGGTAAAATCCCTCCCACCCCAAACTCTTGCACTTATTAACTCTTACCCTACAGGGCTGTGGCTAGACTCAACAAAGCCGTCAGGGGACACAATAGGGACGGACAGAACTGAACCACTACATTATGACAACACAGAACAAATCAGTTTTCCTTAAGAGATCACTTTTTGGACAAACACACTGATTGTGCATTAAGCAAATCCTCTTGCCACGACAGTGCCGGATTCTTTGCAGGTCCAACTCCCCGTGGCTATCAGCAACCTGATACTGTATGTCTACATAATATTAGCTTACTTCCCAAGTGCTGGTTTCAAAGGGGTTTAGAATATTGTACCAACAATATCTATTATCCTTAATAATGACTTGAGCTAAACAACAATAAGGCAGAAACCACATTAAATCTCATATGTTAATTGAAAACCATTTCTCAGACCTCACAAATGTTCAAATTGAAGTGTTCTTTAAACATACCTCCAGACACGATTTAATTAATTTAAAAATAACAGGAAAAGCATAGCAGGGAGGAAATAATTTTTTCTTCCCACTTTCCTCAGGAGAACATTACCTTGACCCAAAATGACTCTATTCCAAAACTTGATACTGCAATCCCATATGTAATCAAAATAAACCAAACAGCAAATCAAGTTATTACATAAGGAAAACACCCCAAATGACACAGAGTCAGTGAGGTCAGTTCCTCACACACCAGTTGACCCTTGGTAGACTTATATTTTACTCCACATGAGTGATAACAGCCCATAACCACTTCAAAAACATGAAGGGGAAGGGTTCCCTTCAAATCTCTTTAGGAACTCCACAGCAAATGGCAGCATAAATCTCCGCTGTATTGCACCAGAGCTCAGAACCAATGGTGTGCAGCGGAGGGTGAATCCATTTAATTACACCAGAAAACACTTTTAATGAGCTCATTAACATTCCCACTGGGCTCACTAACAGCTTCCAGGAAGAAGGAGCATAAAACTGATGAATAAGGTGCAGTACATTTTTTTTCCAAGAGATGAATCAAAAATGCGAGAAAACACATTTACAAGACCCATAATTAGAGGAAAATGCACACTGGTACACTACTATCTAATAGGTTTTTCTTGTTTTTTTTTTTCTGCAAATTACAGGAAAAAACTACAAAGTAAAAATTGTTCTTATATAAGACTTTGCCTTCTTAATATTCCAGTCACAACTTCACTAAAGAGACCAATTTTCATCCTTTGTCACGGCTTCCTTGCAGAATTCTAATAATCTCCTTTATATAAGATCATCATGCAGACATTCTTTCAAACCAGAGCTCGCATGATTGAAGAAATTTCCTTGACATGCAATACATAAGATACCACAAGGAATTACCCAACCCCTCATTACAAGATTCTACCAGATCTCAGCTACTGACTGTACCAGGCTCACTGTACCAACATGTGCCTCCATCCCCAGGGTAATAACACCCCTGGATTCCTAGGAATTCTCTGAGGAGAGCTATTTATTTCATACCAATATTTCTTGGAAAACTGGGCCAATGAAGTTTGTTTACGATGTCTGTATGTGCTCTGAAAGTAATAGCCCTGAGTGGACATTATCACATGACCAGAGACCCACAGGGCTTAATGGGGGGGGGGGGGGGGAGTATCAATGCCAGTTTTTCCGGTGGATGTCATTCAGTCTTAACGATGATGTCAGTTAAGCTAAATGATATCAGTTGGGCTGTTTGTTGATTACGATTTGGCTATAACTTGATGTCAGTAAAGCTATATGTTGATATTTGGCTATATGATGTCAGTTAGGCCATGTTGATGTATACTCGACTATATGTCCTTGTCATTTAGGCCATATGTTGATGTCAGTTAAGCTATATGTTATTGCTAGTCTTAAGATGTCATTAAGGCTGTTGTCTAGTTCAAGTCAGCCACATTCTGAATACACTTCCACTCAGCCATCCCCCCCTCCCCCCACACAGACATGATCACTGGTGGTGCTGTGACTGCTACTGGTTCTTTATAATCACACTAGGTTACCTGCATATAGACTAAGCTCATCACTTATGTACATGCAATGGAGGAGATGTTAGAACATACTAACAGGTTTTCTTTCTCTATGAAATGACTCGGATAAAAAAAAAAAGCCATGTCTATCTTATTGGTTTTTTACTCTGAGAAGATCACACTTGTAAAAGAAAGGGAAAAAAAAGAAGAAAATCCATAACTGCTTCATCCATGGCATTTGCTTTCTATTTAAACCTAGTGTTAAAGCTGACCAATATGTCGGATAAAAGTCACCATTTATCTTCAAATAAAGAGGCGGGAACCTTTACTAAACTAGCAGATTATCAAGATGGATACAGACTACTTACAAATTTCGCAAAAAACTGAAGTCAGGTGCAACATAAATCATAATCAAAATACTTGATCTCTGCTTAAAGTTCAAGTTCTCCCCAACCCTACAGTAGCTAATGTCAAGAGTTCAGATGTTGTCAAAAGTTTACTAGTAGGTCAAAGGAGACAGGCAGCAACAACCAGAATAAAAGAGGGGCCTTTCTCAGCTTTTTGCTACATCATGTGGATCACTTTAATGACCAGAGCACTCTTTTCATTAAAGCTTATTCTAATTTTAATATTAAAATATAGAAAACAAGCAGTCATTAAAAAAACACTGCAATGTATAGAAGTTAAAGCAAGAAGACAATGGATGACCCATTACGACAAATAATTAGTCTCCGTGTAAAAAGTTTAACATTCTTTTCTGGGTAATAAATCACCTGATCCACAGCCAAATTGCCATTTTCCATACCATACCAAAATGCTATCATCTATGCCATGTCTGGTGCTTTAGATGTCAAAAGTTGACCAGCAGGTCAAGGCAGACAGGGCAATCAGGGCTCTGACACATTGGACTACAGCTGGTCTATGCGAGTACCAGGAGGATTCAAATAACAGCAATTAACATCCAGGCAATATCAGAATACTGATGAGTGTGAGACAGAATAATAATTTGCCATTTACAAAGCAGTTACAAATGCTTTAATAAAGTTTTGAACAGTTTTGAAAAGCTTTACATTGAAGCTGGTTAAAGACCAACATTTGTGAAACCTGACTCTTCAAGTGTCAAAAGTTTATCATGGAACATAAAAAGAGGCCATCAATTTGGACAATCAGTAACATAAGCCTTTCATGCTTAAATGTTAAAAAAATTACGTGCACAAAGTATCTAATTCTGGTTTTTACAGAGAACCGTTTGTACAGACATAATTTGTTAGCTTCTGCTAATCTCTGGTACAGCACTCAAATAATGATCCTCTCATATTTCTTACTGAGAAACCCTTTCACGGATCAATGATTTAATTTCATCTGTCATTGGAGAGCCACAGTGTTCTCTGCGTGATAAGAAAGCTGTCATATTACAGCTTGTCACAACTATCAGGCAAGACCCAGTGTTTCTTGGAACTGTTCACGTTCACTATACAGGTTAACTGTGATATCAGAACACCACAAATATTTCAACACAAACTACAGACTGCTGGACAAATAACCAGTTTGGCAAAGACGCAAAAAGAACCTCGCGACAACACTTATTCCAACCAGTCATGCAAATCCTGTATTAGAAATTGGTCAACAACGCAAAAACACTCGCTCGCAGACAATAGGTACAGTGTTACTAGTCAAATACCAAAAATGGATATTTTGACTATCTCCAATGCTCCCCAGCAGGAGGGGGGGGGGGTACAGACTTACCTGGTCTATCAGCAGGTGCCATAACAGGGCCTCAATGTAGTAGTGGGTGCCTCCTACAATGATGGGCAATTTCTGTTTCTTGAGCAATCCATCTATCTTGATGACAAGTAGTCAAGGAATATAAGTGGAATCTCAGTGGATACACTTGAAATACAAATAAGAAACAAGAGACTACTTATTTTTAATAACTTTTGCTGAACTCTAGAGCACTGAGTGGCAAAATAATGAAAAGACGGTAAAAAAACATAACCAAAGGCTTTGAATATTTCATTTCATCAGATTTTTTAGGCAGAATTACCACTGAAAATGCACTGTTAAAAAGCCACCTTGACATCATTTCAAAACTCTTACTGTCACAAGTTCATAAGATTTGATCACCACACATGCTCATGGAAAAGCACTAAAATAAATCCCTTATAATAAAAAAAAATATTCTCTTAAAACCAAGATATCCATAATCATATAAACATACACATTTATTTTTTTCTTTTTTTTGGAAATTGACAATAAAAATAAAACTTTCCAAAGACTACTTTCCCTCCTTAAATTTAGAGTTGATCATTATCAATACTTATAGATGAAGTGCTATTAAGTGACTCAGATATCAAACCATCTTTGTTAGCTCTGCCACTGACTGTAAACTTGGTAGTAACATTGTACCACAAGGTTCAAACAGGGCCAATGATTATCAGAAATGAATGGACTCAAAATAGCACAGGGACAGAGTTTATCTCAGTATGTCAACCAAAAGATAGTCAAACAATAAGAACTAAGTTATCTCTCTCATAACAGTTGCCAACCACTCAAGGCACTCTTATTTTTTAATTTTTAAGTAGGGTGACAAAATAAACTGAAAATAAAAACTGTTGCCACTAGGAAGGGCATTTAAAAGGGGACATCCTTATATTCTGAGGGTTTATTATTCTGAAGGTCCGATATTTCTGAAGAATGTAGGACCCAAGTTCAAAATTTGACTGCTGTTCCATGGGCCCGCTATTCCTAAGTTTTAGTGGGGATTCTTATGCAGAAGGATTATAGAGCACAAAACCATCCACAGTGGGCCCCGTTGTGTGGTTTATCTCTCTGCTATGGACACTAACACCCCATTTCCATAGATTAGATCGACCTACTTTAGATCGACGTAACTCCCTGGGGGTTCACGCTAAATAGCTGTCAGCCGGGCGGACACGAAAGTTAATTACCCCCTTACAGCTTGTAGTAGGCGGGACGGACATTTAAGTCGGATTATCTGAAAGTAATCTAGTGAGACTCCCCGCGGGGATAGATCGATCTAAATCTATGGGAATAGAGCCAAAGTCCGAGGCCTTCTTTCTAGGTCAGGAAAAGGTATCCCCCCTCTCCCAAATAACTGCCCTTGACTGTCACTTATCAGAGATGCATGCAAACAAATAGAAATATCCCATTCCCATGGACATTGCTATCTCTTGGTAAATATACGTGTAGTATCCAGCAGACTGGATGTCCGGAGGTCTACTGATGTCACAATGGCTACTTTTTCAAGATAAAAAAAATGAAAAAAAAATTTTTTTTTTTTTAACAGCAAAAACTTCAAATAATGTAATAAGATTTTTATAACATTGAAATACTCAGCAAAACATGAAATTATATTTTTAAACAGTGGCTCAATTCCCACTCTTTTATTTCTTCCCCGCCCCAGCCATTCTCCTGCTCCCACAGTAGTTGGTCAGCCAGGTCAGGTATCACAGCACCTCTACACTTCCTTCCCTAGTGTGAAATAAACAGCTTTTTCCAGCCACCTGATCTCACGCTTCCTTCCCTAAGGAACACAAGTTTATTTGAACATATAATGGATCCCAGGCTACTTCAGTGGAACAGGTCTCTGCCATTGAGGACAAATCCAAAATGCATGGGATCTCAAATAGAACACAGAAGAGTCCTCGGGCTTGAAACATACACAGTTAAGTCATCAAAAGGTTTTCCTCCCTCCCTCCCTCCCTCTCTCCTCCCTCTCTCTCCCTCCCTCTCTCCTCCCTCTCCCTCCCTCCCTCTCTCCTCCCTCCCTCCCTCCCTCTCCCTCCCTCCCTCTCTCCTCCCTCTCCCTCCCTCTTTGTGCAATAAAGACACCATTTAATACCATTTCAATTTACAACAATCATAATTCATGTTCTGCTCAGTTTGCCTGAAGTCTGAGTAATTTTATTGCTTTTGTCAAGAGCTTATCCTACAGATGCCTGGCTGGCAATGGTCCATGCTTCCTTCAATACTTTCCCACACTGCGAGGACTTTCATGGGTGGCCATGGTGCACTGGTAAGACGTCTCTCCTCCCCTCCCTCACATTTCTCCTCCCTTGCCCCTCCCATCCCTCGCCTTTCCTCTCTCTCTCGCCCCTTCCCTCCCTTACCCCTCCTCTCTCGCGCCCTTCTCCCCCCCCCCCTCCCCTCTAAGTGGTAAGGGGGGGGGTAATGGGGGAGCTCCTAGCAGACGTACTCAGATTTAATTCTCTCAAAGGAAAGGGAATCAGGGGTAGAGGACAGCTACTGACTAAATTTCCCTTACATCAAATTACTAGTCAGATTTTACATTCACAGACAACATATTGTGCCCTTGTTAACCCTGCAAAATCTGTCACAAATTGTTTCATTCATGGATATGATCAATTCATCATCTTCAAGCGGCCCACCAATCTTTATCAGAGAATACTAAATTAATTACAGTTCTGGGGAGAGGACATGGTAAAAATTTTATTACACACATTTCAAATACTAAAAATTTTCATTACATGTTTAAATACTGATGAGTAGTAGGAGTTTTGAATGGCAATTTTACTGAATGAAAAAATTAAAACTTAATCCCAATGTCTGTGATATATATATGGGTGCTCCATGTAGACATTTCCTCTTGCTGGTGATAAATATTTTAAAATGCTTATCTACAATATGTTATAAGTGGTTGTACACTAAATTGCCACTTTAACCCACTAGACCGCATCTCTTCAATTGAGCTCAACACTGCTAAGAGATACTACACCTCTCTTTAATTTGCCGGCTATAAAACTTGCGGTTAGAAATTAAAGGAGTAAGCTCAGTGCACTAATGCCATTCTGCGCCACCAAACTCATCCCTTTCAGCAAAATACAACCATATAAAAAAACCTAATAATGTTCCACAAGGCAGGTTTTATTGAAGTAATTGGTCAAACTACCATCCATGGGATGGTCTATAAAGAGTAATGAGAACACAGGACAAAGAATGGAAACTATTGTTCAGACAATCAATAGGGTAAATGATAAAAATTATTAGTTGTTTCAGAAAAAGTGCTTCATATTCCCAGAAAGAACAATTTGCTTCAAATGATTATCTTATGCATAAAAAAAAACATTTATCACCACACCTAACAATGCCTCTCAAAAATTATAAGAAAAACGGTGAAAATCAACGCATCTAATATCAGCTAAAAGCCAATTTCTTATATTTGTAGTTCTAATATATATAATACCAAAAATCATGAAAATGAGCAATTATGATAATTTGACAGCCATCAGCCGAGCTGCTGATGCTATGACTGGTCAGCTGAGCAACATAACCTGCTCTCTTCTAACCCAGACTTTATTGATCTTATGATCGGCATCTTGTGCTCAGGGACCCCTGGGATATCACTGCTAATTCATTTACAAAAAAAGAAAGGAGACGGAGACAGGAATGCAGGCAAAGTGAAGGCACGTGTGCTCAGCACGTGTGGCTTCCCAGTACACTAGCACAGACCTGGGCATTTACCAGTCTCGTGCACGTACATGCACATGCATGTGTGTGCATGCATGCACAGTTATGAAATATTCTACTTTTCATAAAGACCAAAACCATTTATCCTGGTGTAATTTAATTTTGAGGACTTAACTTTAAGTAAATTTCAGACAGCTTGGGGTAACATTTTGAAAATGATTCATGACAGCACACATTTTTTCAATAAACTTAAGCTGGGTGCTAACTAAAATCTCAGATGAATTTTTCAAAGCTAACTTTTTACTTTTTAACAACAAGGGAAGAGGAATATGGATTCATTCTTAGCACGTTTCCTAATGCTTTTACATTTATAAATAATGAAGTAGCTGCAGTAGCAGGCACAATCATGGGGGAAAAGACTAACATGCATTATTCACATAATGCACAGCAATCCAATATTCACAAAAACCCTGGCAATCTTTTCTTAGGAAGCAATATCTACTTTTTTTATTCCATTTTATCACAATGAAACCAGGGGTAATACTAACACAGACCATGCCTCACCGAGGAACTTCCTCTGCCACTGTAAATGTCTTTATTTATATGTTTTTTCTTTAAAAAACACAAATATCCTGACAAAGAAAATCATGTAAGAAAGTTAAGATCATTCGCACTGTGTGATGTCATACAAGGCTAGATAATTTCGTATTTCTAAGGTCAGGTTAACTTTTCAGTGATTGATAAGGCTTGAAACTCTATACACCAGGAATTTCCTCTTAGAAAGCAATACATAACTGATACCTAAATCATGGTAACTTTGTACTGTTGGGCTAAAGGCCATAATTTGAGAAAAATTAACCAGAAAAATACCCATGGATAAAGATCTAAGAGAATTTATTCATTGTTGCAGAGCAACTGCTAGTTTACCATTATTTCTGATCTCACTCTTCTCCTCCAAATTCTACAAAATCTTGCTTGATTTTGTTACATGGCAAGACTTTGGGCAATCCGGTATGGTTCCCAATCAGAGAGTTTCAAGTCTTCTATGCTGGTGGTAAATCTGATCAGTCAAAGGATACAATAGGTAATGCCTTGTTCCTGAAGTCGGTCACTTTGTACCGGAGCTGTAATGGATCCACATATCCTATCATGTGATGGGGACAGATCTCCTGTTCTTCTTCAGAAACTTTGTTGGTAATTATATCCAATCCTTTGTATACCTGCAACGAAGGAAATGAAGAAAAATACTTACGTATACTACAGTCTTTTAATGTCCCATTCTGTTCAAGAAGAGCCGTGTGCTAGCTAGGCCGTGACCTAAATATGGCTGACCTACATCAAAGGAAGACCGCCTAATCCCATAATGGTCTCTCCGCCTCTCACACGCCTCCCCACGCGTCTAATCTCGACCAATTGAATTGAGTCGACGCCAGGGACGACGCCTGGGGAGCCGTGTGAGAGGCAGAGAGACCATTATAGGATTAGGCAGTCTTCCATTGATGTAGGTCAGCCATATTTAGGTCACAGCCTAGCTAGCATTCGGCTCTTCTCGATCTGAATGGTCCCAATGATAATTCCACCCCTGTGATCACTCTCTAGACTCCCCTCACAATACCACATACTAGTAAAAAGAAAAGACTTGTTATTCACAATATGATATTTGGTTTTTGAGTGATAAGATTGCTGCTTTGGAATATGTAATGAAAACAGATCGAGTAAAGGAGTACTTCAAGATATAAAGTGCCTTACATGCCTTAAGGGATTGGTGTTTTACTGAAGTAAGGCTTCGTTCACATGCAATATCTATTTTCTAATTTCTATTTTCTATTTGCGCTATCTTATGATCACGGTCTGTGCCCTGAATATCCCGCCGCGTAATTACTGGCAGCGCGAGCCAGTTACTTATAGTAACTTATAGTAACTGGCTCGCGCTGCCAGTAATTACGCCGCGGGATATTCAGGCCACAGACCGTGATCATAAGACATACCGCAAATAGAAAATAGAATTTAGAAAATAGACATTGCATGTGAATGAAGCCTTATAAATGGACACAGGTAGCAGGGATATCAGTGTGATGACATGGCAATCAAACATCATTTTACTTGTACAGCAGCAAAATAGAACATAAATAAAAAATACAAATAGGAGTCCAAGAGAATGGTTATTAACTAGCAAACCGTATTACCAAACTGGGATATTTGTTTTGTAAAAGTTCCAATCTAATGCATTACAAAGTTGCTCTCTATGTGTGATATTTTGTTGATAATGGAAAGCAGAGTGTAATCATTACAATAAGGCTAGATAAACGAAGCTGTCATCATTATCAAACTACAACCAAATTACTTGAATGATGCAAATTACTGAAGTATGTCATACCCTTCTTACAGCGTGAAAGTTAGTGAAAAATGCAAATCTTAAATGCCCAATAATTCAATTTTCAAATATAGAAATATATTTAACATACAGTTTTCTAGAATACAATATTTCTACATAAATGACTTATTGAAATACGATGTTAATTATATTACTTTTCTCGGTGTTGTCATCACCTGGCAAATCAACTTCGCATATTTCATCTCTTAGACATCTTAGAACGCCTAGCATGCCTTCAAATGATCGCATATAGCAAAAAAATAAGTAATTACATACTATTTACAATGAATGTATTAACTATATTTGCAAAAATTTAAGAAAAAACAAACAAAACCCACGGAGCACGTGCTACTTCCCCGCCATTTTCTCTGTCCTAAAATACAACAACTCTTTTCTACACGACATTGGCGATGATTGCAAACTATACCTGCATAGAATCGGCACTGATTATTTCTCCGCTGAACCTCTTTGCTAAATCAATTGCAAGCTTTGACTTTCCACTGCCGGTGGCACCTAAAACTACTACAACTGGGAGCCTTTGCATGGCGGCAGCCATGTTTACCCAGAATGCACCGAGTCACGTGCTCAGAGAGAGAGACAGACAGAGAGAGAGAGAGGGGAGGGAGAGAGAGTGAGAACGAGAGAAGGGAGACGGAAATAATTTAACAATTGATGATATTGAGAACACGATCTTGTTTTAAGCGATGGCATTACTTACTTTTGCAAATGTTTTGTTTAATTCAGGATCAAACATATTTTAGTATATTAAAAACTGTATAATTTGTAATATAACTTTCCTTTCACGGTATAACTAATTACTGGCTAAAATGTACAAATTTTAGTGGATTGGTACCGAATCCATTGGTTATCATTTTTAGTTATTAACTAACTTATTATGATTCTAATTTTGTTCATCTTTTTGTTTAAACATTGTTTCAATAGTAAATTATAAAAAATAATAATAATAAGCTATAATTGATCCAGAAGACAGCAGCTTGGTTACAACATTGCCAGCTTTCATATGTTAAGTTGGGCCAAAATTCAGTCCTTTTCATTATATCAGGGAAAAAGAATATACTGTCATAGAGCACAGAGCAACCATTTTACGATTCTTGGAAGGGGCATCCCTATGGCCATTAAGCAATTTTCTCATACATTTATCTCCCCTATACCCTACTTAATGCGATAGCATCTTTATCTTTAAACAAGCATGTCAACATCCAGAATGTGGGATGGGTCCCCCTGATACCTGCCTTTACAAACCAGTGGAACCTGTGAAGTAGGATGTTTTTTATTACAATATGTCACCTAATACCCCTTTTTTTCCTATTACAAGCATGACACACATGCCAAGAAGTTAACTTGTCCCCTTTTTAAGGCAAGATCCACAAAATGGGTCAAGATGGAAAATGTATGAGCGTCATTGAAGGCAGCATCTAATCTACTTGACTTCAAAGAGTTGACCGAAGGATTAGGGA
The DNA here is from genome assembly GCF_051362555.1 of Lingula anatina. NCBI lineage: Eukaryota > Metazoa > Brachiopoda > Lingulata > Lingulida > Lingulidae > Lingula > Lingula anatina. The sequence goes on from NC_141767.1 coordinate 70,559,064, forward strand.
TGGTTTGTAGACTCAGACAGGTCAGAGAGGGCAAAAGGGGAGTGACACGTCTGCTCTGCAATCACCCAGCTTTTCTACCTATATCCCATCTGTTTATTGATAAATAATATAATTTGGCTTACATAAGAAAGTGTAGGGTATAGATTTACTTTTAAAGACCTGTCAAGACCATAGAAAAGGTAAAAAGGATAATTAAGATTTTAAGTTCTGTTGAAGCAAAACTCATCAAAATTCTCCATTCTGTAGCAACAAGTCGATGACTTTTACACATTCCTCACCAACTTCAATAAGGAGTCATTATGGAGCAGAAAAATTGCAGTTCTCTTTTGTTCGGTAATTGTTGGGCTGTTTGTGCGGTACCACTCCACATTGTTTGATCCCACTCAGTGCACGGGCATCGATTTTGCTAAGCAAACCAGTAAATGAGTAGTCAAAGAATACGCCACATTCCAGCAGGGTATATTTGTTTACATTTCTATTGAGAATTTCCCGCCAAAACCAGTGGCTTTCATCACTGGGTGACAGGGTGGCCCTTTAAGCCACCTATATGAAGGTTTAGACTACATAGTAAATAACAAAAACATCAATAGATTTGCCAAAAGAAAGTTATTTTATTACATAAAGTACAAAATTATCAATTTCATTGATGAGCTTTTTCACACAGTAACTCAACGCAAAAAAGAAAAAAAAACAAAAACAGGAATGATCTCCAATGAGAACCGCTAATCAAATCAATGATATGAAAAGGACTGATAAGTTGGTTGTGTCTGCCCGCATACACCTAATATTAAAACACACACCGGTTCAATCTTTAATTAAAATTACAAATGAAAAGATGGTATTTATATAGGATCTGTTTATAATACACATTTACAAATGTACAAATGGTTGATCAATCTCCCCAAATTGTTAATTTTATGCTCAAGAGGATGTGAGTGCACATTACAAAAGAATAATAAACTTAAAATACTATTTACTTATGTACAAGTAACAAAAATAGGAAGAAACTGTTGTAACCCTAACATAAGTGAGAAGCATAGCATGAAAATATGCCTGCTTTTCAACAAAAATGCTTTTCCACACCTTAAAAACTTCTTGGTGTTACCAGCCAAAGCCAAATTTCATCTGAAACTTTTTTTTTTCCTCTGGTCATCTCAAGAACTACTTTCCTCCAAAACTATACATTTACATCTTCATGAGTTATTTTCTCCTCATATAGACTGTTTTAAAAAGTTTAACCTCCTTTTTAACTGCTCATGTCTGTCTTTTTCTTCACTGAGCTCTCGTTCACGTTTCCTCTCCTCTCTATTCAGGGCTAAAATGTATTCTGTAGCTTTTTTGAGAATGACCACTTTAGCAGCCCTTTCTTGTGCTTGCAGTTCTGGAACACTGTCACGGAGCCTCAAAAAGCTACATTTCAAATCATCGCGCCTTTTCCTTTCAAGAACATTGTGTTGAGTCCTTTTACCACCTTCAAATCCTTCCTCATTATCAGAGCTGGACCGACTGCCAGAGTGCTTGCTGTAACTGTGTCCTCCTGTAGCCTGAAGCTTCCGCATGGCAGACTTCAACTCCGGGATACTCAACTCTCTCTTGACTTTCTTCTGAGGCTGAGGTGAGTTTGGCATAGAGACGGATCGCATTGTGCGCTTTAGACTGAATGACGTGGCGGAGGTAGTATTCCTGGGGGAGGGGGGCTGAGAGTACGAGTGTTGGTCCAGAGCTGAGGGGTACAATGTTCTCTGTGGTATTGTGCTGGTTTGGACCACCGTCTTCTTAACTGACCGACTACTGGTTGCAGGTGGGGGCACCTGCACAGTGACCACATCTATTTCTTCCTCTGAAATGATAAAAAGGCATAGATATTAGTTTAAAACATCTTCATTTATACTATATAAAATATTAATCTGTTTTTTTCATTACATCTTTAACAAAAATGACAAGATTCAAACACAGAGGTATTTTATGTGTGATCACAATTATTCAAAGTATATATGTTTTTGTATGTCTACAATATATCAAATCATCATGCCTAAGATACAGATCTGAGCATTGCTGGTTCAAAGTAAATTATCTAAGATCATGAGGAGTTGGTATTTAGGGTAGATGTATAGAAGTATGTTTGCTCCTCAAAGTCATGGGTAGAAAGTGCATGGTTCATAAATAGAGACTAAGTAGATCTGTTGCCACAAAAACGCAGTGTACTTCAAGTATCTTTCCTCCAATCTATACATCATTATGGTTATATAATCTGTCTGAGTTGATGTTATCTACATTTGCCAAGGGGAGATGCCATGTCTTTCGGTTACCACATAACACATATTCCTTACCAGTTAGTCATAAGCAGAAACAGATGGAGAGTCCATAGATTGATACAACAAAAACACAATTTAATCTGACAGGGGATTTATAATTGTGGCGTAGGAGCAGAGTTAATATTGTCATTGCTTTTTATGGTCAGTGCCCAGCCCCCCCAGTCCCTGTAGCAGTGGATCAGTGTCAAGGCTAATTGGGAAGCAGAATCTAATAAAACAGCTGCTGGAAGTCTGGAAGTACAAGTGATGTGAGGAAGTACTGGTGTTCACACCTTCCTTACTATTTAATCAAACCCGAGATTCTCAGCGGCTGACTCATCTATATTTAAACAGCTTCCAGTATCTGATGGCAAGTTTCATTCACTTGTGAGTAAGATCTTTCTTCTTTTTTTTAAGGATAGGACAACAAAAATTTAAAAACCACAAAGATTTAGAAATGCCTATTTTTCGGTCACAAGTTGAGAATCAAATATCACACAATTTTTTCAAAGCTTGCCATCTATGGTTTTAACTGTGCACTGATTCCCTCTCCACACTGCAGACACATTACTCACCTGAGCAGAGCCATTAGGACACTACCAGTAAATATAGTAGGGCAGGTGTAGGACAAAAGTACAACCAAAAATGTTACACTGCACATGGAGCTAGAATCTTATCAGAACAAACCCACTTCCTCTCTTTGAAGTTGTAGACCACCACAGAAAATCCAAATAGCATGGAGTTGGAGAACACTTGGCAATAAATCTCACAAGCACATGTGTGGACTGTTGCCTCTCACATTTGTTTGAAAACAGACCACAGTTCTAGAGCCGGCTAACACAGTAGTAACCTGGTGGTCAGAGAGCCTTTGTACTCCTGTCACCAGCCACAAAGACAGGGCAGCAATGAGCATACCGCTTGCTGTCACCTAACAGGACAGGATTACACTGGCACGCCAGACAACAGAAGAGATTGAACCCCCATTATCCTCCATAGAACCCTTCTTCACAGTTAATGCTTTGTCATATCACACCTACTAAGAGCAGATAGATGGTGATTAGGAGCAGTAATCTAAATGACTTAATGGCCCCATTACCTACTAAATGAGATAAGAGAAAGGGCCAATTGTAGAAAGTAATTCCAGCTAAAGGTAATTTGTGGAATTTAATATTTCCAATTGTGTGCTTAAACTGTAAGCTCGTTAACAGTAATTTCGTGCACTTAGCTATGAACACTGCAAACAAATGGGCTGGCTACCAGATATTATTTTTCATTACACCAGCTCTGTCTACCACACAACTGAGCATTTATTGCAATATGCCATAAATTAAAGAGACCATTTATGCAGCAGCAAACACTGCTATATCACATGTTAAGGACACCAGAGCAGACTGTTCATTTCCTTACGCAATTTCAAAGACTATTGCACTAGAAGATGTCTGCTGCAACTGCATACTCAGTTTTGAACTTGTGCCAAGATAGTACATTCTGTTTTGTGGACAAAATGCTGAATGAAACTTATTGTGAACAATGTATCATTTTCTATTGACAAATGTAAAAAAGTTGTATCAACAAGCTGTAACAATGTTGTGACAATCATTTCCTGCCCTTGGGAGTACTTTCATGAATGACAGGACAGTGACATGCGTTTTTTAACAACTATTTCTGTTCTCCCAAGTTCTCCCCACAGACCTACAGTGGAGTTTCCTTTGACCAGACTGTCTGGTATTCAGAATGTGCTTATTTATAGCTCACCTAATTACACTCTCCTAGTCTACTACACCTATATGCTACCTCCACCTTTACACTACCTACAATTTGTATGCAAGAAAGATATTTGATCTTTAATAGGAATCCCTATGCCTTTTTACATCGATATAAGCAAGAAAAGACTGCATGGGAAAACTGCTTAAATTGGTCCCATGATGTGCTATACTGGTGGGATTTAAATGGTTCCTGCTTGCAGCATGTCGGCATCAACTACCTCTGACTTTCACATTATTGACCCAAGCTGTTTTAGGTCAGTCATAAATGTCTAGCAGTAACTTGCACTGATGCAAAATCCCCCAACTTTATTACACGTCTTACCTGAATCTGAAGGCGTTTCTGTCCCCAGGTGATGTGTTTTACTTCTCCTGTTGTCATTGATAGGGTATGGGAACACAGCCGTGGGGTCGACACAGTCTGTGCTTGCATTGATATCCACACTAGGAGCGGTAGCTGGGGTCTTCAGACTCGGTTCACATTTCTCTACCTTCTGGTCCTGCGACCCTGACCACATACAGTCCTGAATAAGCTTTGACTTGAGATTTGTGCAACATAGTCCGAGACAACGGGCACTTGTATCTTCTTTAGCAGGGGGTGGGCAATGACACTGGGATTCGCTGCCTTGTTCCGTTGAACCAGGAAACAGTATGATCTGGGTCTGTGTGAGGAAATCGTCGTCCAGAAGTTCGCTTACTTTGTACAGACACTCCGTTGTGTTAATATCCGACGGTATAGTTATATTAGGCGGTTCCCTATCTCGGCGAGGTGACCGAGGCGGCGTCGGCAATAACTCAAATTTCTTCCATATATCCTCGCTGGGAGCTGGCGTTCCAGCGTGAAGGTGGTCCTCGTTGTCATCTTGGAAATAGATGGGCTGAAACGTTTCATAATCATCCTTGACTAGACTGTGTGCCATTTTCTTCATCTGTACTCTTGGCATGTTGTGAAAACTGCAAGACAGAAAAAGAACACTGCTTGTGAATCAGTAGAATGACTAGACGTTAATATCGACCGAAGAGGCGTGAACCGTCGGCAAAATGCCAATGACTTTCGCTGTAGTTGTGCAATCACATTTTTTTAATAGTCGAGTCAACGTGAATGCTGGCGTGAGCTTTAAAAAAATAAAATACTACGTCTTATTGGAATTTACTATGTCAACGTGTCGCAAAAACCGCCCAAACACGCCTACTCCCACAAGCGTATTGATTAACAACGTGTACCGGTAGCTCTATCGTGGCCATTTAAACCGGCATATTGCCCTACTTAAAAACATACACGTGAAACTTATCTTTTAATATACCTTCAAACCTAACACCTTTAGTATACCTAAAATACTTACAGAGACTGTCACTGTAAAATTCTGTACTGCTGTCAGTAAATATAAATCCAACTTTGGCTAATATAGCTGAGCAGTGAACAGTTCACACGAACAACCGGAAAAGCGGATGATACAATGGCATCTCACTTGATAAACCCTTGACTGTTCGCTGACAGCTCAGACATATATCCATACGCGGGTCAAAGAACTACTTAACGGGGTGAAGGTCGTTTAACCGCACGCTTAGATTTTCTGTATATCTGTGTAACTGTTATCAAAATAAAAAACATAATGCTTCTTTTACATGGTTATCATATCTTCCAAGACCAGGTTCGGCATTTCAAGTAATTTTAAATTTTAGGGACTATAATTAGGATTAGAGCGAAGCCGCACTATGAGACAGAAAGTTGTAAATCGGCCAAATGGCGCGAAATTTTGTGGGCGGAGCTACAAGGCAGGTGCCCTATCTCGCAACCAATAGGTGTTGGGGAATGCTATTGAATATGTAAATACCAGATAACATGAATGAGAACTTTGAATCTACAGCATGCAAAGTGAAAAGTGATTGCACTACTAGTCTATACGCATGTCGTACATGAATACTCGTCACGACGTGTAAATATGGAGTTCCCTTTTAAAATATAGACGAAAAGAAAAGGCATAACAGAAAGAAAGATTCTAAAGGCAAAATTTCGTTCAAGGGGTGGGCCTATCTTAATCAGATTTAAATAGCAGACAAAGGTAACTTAATCACCACTTTGACCTGCATGGATGTTTATTTGTTTAAAAGGTGCAACAGTCGTTAGAGCTCGCGGTGCACATTACGATAGGACCCCAAAGCCGCTTGTACTCTAATAGCGATGCAACACTAGTGGTGGGATAGCGGCAGATGTTCAGGTTTACACCTCTCACGGATTTGGCTACTTTCCAGACCATTATATTGTACTGAACAACAAACAAACACAAAAACATGGCAGTACCTAGATAACGCGTGGCAGATGGTTATGAGGGATTCAATTTATAATTTTAAACGCCTACTTAGGTGAAGTCGAAAACCTGGACTCGAGCCAGCTTTGTCTGTGGCTAATATATGTGAAAGTGACGTATTTTGGTCACGAATACTTAGCTGCCTGGATTGTAACCTGAGCGGACAAAGCCAGCGTTTAACCACTATAATATGGCATCTTCGATGATATAATGATCGAAACAGACGTTGAAAAGAAATGAGGCGGAAAGATTAGGACGCCTGTTCAATTCTTTCACCATTTCCCCACCCGCATTCTTAAATACCAGCACACGACAGTCTCGCTCAAATTGTAAAATGTATTGTTCCGTGCGATCTCCTATTGTACCTCGACCAAGAAAGAGGCATTGCTTGTTGGTTGTGGATATTTTTTTTTTCAAAGTCTATAATTTGCGCACGCGAGTCGAGAAATGGGGGTCCACGTACGAATGTTTGGCAGATGACGCGTCAATGTTAACACGCGAACAGCACGCTCCTGACGTTAGCTACTTAGCATACAGGTGTGCTGCCCGGCTACTCAACCCAAGTGTCAGAGATCGTAAAGAGGTGTAACACGTTGCCACGATTATAGTAATCATCGCCCCGCGCCACAACTGTGGAACAATACGTGGCGTGGAGGGAAGCAACTACTTATCCTTTAGGTTCATTGATGTATAACGTGCGATTATGGGATAGTAACAGTTACGCCTACTCAGCAGGCCTGCTTGGGCTTGCAACTCGTCAAAAATTATGCTTCTTTTTATAATGTAACCGTCTTATTTTATTTAATTTTTCTTCTTTCTTTCGCTATCAAGTTCTTTTTTCAAGAAGGTCTGTCTTTTACAATATGACATGTGAATGGACACTCGGCGAATCGTTCATCTGAAAAAAAGCGGTTGGAACACCTGAGAACGTCTCTGTGTGTGCCAGCGGGAGTGCAGTGTCCCCTATAGGCCCACATATACGTGTAATGGTGCCTGTAAAGTTTCCACCATTCATTTCAACCTGTACACACTATGCATGCCCAGACATGCAGACTTTCCCAGGCATATCTATTATCATTTCCCGCCAATTGGATCAAAGAATCCGACCTGTTGATCTCTTGTAGTAGTAGGCCAACTTCGGCACGGAGCCGCCTTCGCTGTGTTAGTTGAGCCCCCAGTTCCCAAATCGGTGTGAATTTCGTACGTTATTGTGTTTGATGTGCTGCTAAATAGGTGTTCAGAACGTGATTAAATTTTCTTTTCACCAAATATTGCGAAATGTAATCTAGTTTAAACTAAACCCCTAATCATGTTCCTCTTTTGTAGGCCTACGACATGTTGTAAAAGAGAAGAATTTGTAGGTATCATTCTTTAAAACCAAAGTTGCAAGTAAATTGGTTATTAAAATTAAACGAATAAATATATAGTCTTCCTTTGCTTAATTTATTTTATTTTATTTTTATGGTATATTTATTTTCTTGATACACTTAAGACAATAAAGAAAGGATGTTCGGCGTGTTTCTTTGAAATGTATTTTAAAAGATGAGAAAATACTAAACAATCGTTTTCAACATTTCATAACCCTCTTTTAAAAAGGCCCTGTGCATGGAGTTTCATAATAAATACGACAGAAAATCAACGTATGTTACAAGTCCTACATGGGATCTATTTGAGTTGCCAAACACGGACGACGAAGTCTTGGATTTACATGTACCTGACTAACTCTCTATAACATTCTTACATGTGTAATTTCCGCAAACAAAGAAGCTTCCGTTAAGAAATTGTTCAGTTAATTGTGGTAAACAAACCTTAAAGAAAAATCTTGATTCTTTTGAATGATATAAATAAGTTATCCTGGGGGTATAGCGGGAAAAAAGAACAAATAGCGGATTTCCTGGCGTAAAATTGATGTATTCAGATATAAGTTCTGGACGCGGCAAACATCACACGATCAGTAGCCTAACTCAGGGGTACAAGGGCGTACATCTTTCTTTGTCCTCTTTGCTTCATTTTAAAGAGAACTATGCTTATGATTTGAATGTGTGTTAGTTTATGAACCATTAAGCAGTTATTAGTTGTAAAAGGAAATAATCAACAAAATTTGGGATCATGTTGTTGTGCAATAGACAGCAATGCGACAGAAAACAACCATAAAAATACACGTGGATGAATTCTGTCTGTATGTCAACTTTTATTTTTTTGTCACACCGCACTCGTGTCATCTCGCTTGATTTCACGCTAATTCTCGAGACTGCGGGCTATCTCAGATGATTATCATTGTGGAGTACAGCGACTGTTTGATATTTAAGTGAATACAGCATACATCATTGTAAATACTTGTGCAAAATTATGTTCAGAAATGGACCAGCATAGATTATTTGTGTTAAAATGTACCCCGAAAAAGAAAATAAAATAACCATTTTAAAAAGCAAAAACTTAGACATTTCATGGTAAAAAGCTTTGACGGACAAAAAGCACATTTCCTTTTAAGTAGACATATGACCGTCTTATTTCATTATTTTGTATTAACAAACACTTAAAAGAATATTGGTATGGGCAGCAGGATATTTGATAATGTTACAGTTCAACGATTTCAGTCATTTTAGATTTCTTAAGATTGCAATACGCCCAGACACCTTATTTATATTTCACTTGGGAATTAGCTACATTGAAAATAGCACATATTATGATAACAGTAAGAGAAGAAATTGCAAATATTTGTTTCGGTGTAAAAAGTATTTGCCAAAGGTTTAAATTCTATTTTGCCTTTCACGAACAACAGGGGTTAAAAGGTGACCACCAAGCGTGACCACCAAGCGTGGCTCGGTATTCACCAGCCATGACAATTAATGAATAAAAACAGAAACAATTCTGATAGGCCAACACAGGACAGCTTCTCATTAAAAACGGCAACCTGAATGGTTGGTAAATCTTATTTCACGGTGAATGGCTGCAAATAAAGCTGAAACTCTGTGTCATTTGTTGAATTTATCGGTAATCGCAAAAAAAAGAGATAATGTCATATTGCTATTTCTATTGACTAAGAAAGCAGCAATAAGACCCAGGAGACGGGATGTGTGGTCTGTCGCCGGTTTACCCAATCTGTATGGTTCAGATATGTAGAGCATTTTTTGTAATAATGAAGAAAGGCCCGTTTCCCCTGGATTGACCGCTAGGTGATGTAATGAAGTGAGGTGGACCGGGGTGAAGCTTTCACGAGAACTGAACACATATCTCCGGGCACAGACCAAACACTGTTCACGCGATATTTTTTTGCGGTTCATTACATAAAAACCATCACACCGCGACATTTTCCACACGCTTTCAGATGCAGGATGACAAAGTAATTGGATGTTCACGAAACTGGAAAATGGCAGGCCACCATCTGCGCCTGTAAACATTGTGGCTTCGTTGAACTTTTCAATTAAAAAATGAAGAAGCGCTGGTGTTTCTAGGATTTCACTGTGGAAGGGAAACGTTGGTCCCATGTCACAACACGTCTCACTCACACACGGGGTCATAAAGTTTAATAAAAGATTTAGAATTATTATCTTACAACGCTTCTATTGGGGGCTATTCCAATGTCTGTACAATGTATATGTAATAAAATCGCAGGCACAAAAATATTGCAACCTAATTAGAACTGAATATTTTACGTCAAATGTGGCAGTTTGAATACAATCGTATTGAAACTGTGATCCTTCGTCCAACGAGAAAGATAAATATTTCATATTAAAATACTGAATGCACTTAAAGTATAATGTTTTTGTTTTGTTTTCTTATTCAGTTACATTAAGAGTAAAGATTTAATTCTTGCTGAGAAATAATCCACGCCACATAATTTAAGAAAGAACACCCAGTTGATGGTCAAAGCTGGGAAATCGAATTAGCAGTTCCTTCTTATTAAATTCAAAATGATATAATATTTTACTTGCAAGTTTTCATCGGGTGGATAGAAAAAAAACTACATTCAGGATTCTCAAAAAGTGGCCACTATAATGTTATGAAATTTCTCTCAATACCACTTTATTATATAATCTCTAGCATATGAAGTTTATAACGATGTACTTTATTATAGCCACGTTGCTTTCAATACAAAAATACATGCCCAAGTATACAATGCAGGAATCAAGCGATTCGTGCTTTTCGACAGTGATTTTTAATGGAACACCAAGTAAATATTCAAAAGCTAAAAAAAGTCAAAACTTTGCTGCACCAGAAGTAATAGTATTAAGTGGTATTAATGGAATTTAAGGTAGTGTCCTTTTGATATATGTCTGATAGATTTTTTTTTTCAAATTTTTACATACATAGTTGATATTATTATTTTATCCACTGGACGTTCCGTTATGAGGATTAATTAAATATGAAACAAATTAAGAACATGCATCGAAAACATTTATTTATTTATTTATTTATTTTGCATTTTTTTCACCCATTACAAGGTCAGTCTTGACGCTGTGCAGTTAGTGAGGAACCGCGTCAATGGTTTAAACTGCCATTCTGAAGTCAATACAACACCTCCACAAAGGGTTTTCAGTGTAACCCGCTAGTTGTTAATTATAAACCCTTCCTGGCGAAATTGATTCTTAGGGCGATGCCATTTTTATAGTGTCACTTGATCGAAAGTTTAGCATCAAAAGTCGTACATTTAACGCCTTTAATGAAAAGCATATTTACAAGGATAAAATCTGAATCATTCTCATTACGAAGTATTTGCACCACAGTTAAATAGAGCTATTGTTGAACTGCAGTGGCGTTAGAAAGTGCTGGATGGCAAAACCGAATTTTTTACAATCTAAACGTTGGTAAGATAGCATCAGTGTAAGTGCCTATTTTTATTTCTTATTAAAATCTATTTATCTGTCAATTTATTTTTCCTGGAAGGGGGGGGGGGGGCGGGGATAAAGAGAAAAAGTTGAGCTATAACACAATGCTGCATTAAGTAAAAAAAAACACGTTAACAGTCCCACGGAGAACATTACATGCACACTGTGACGGCAGCTTCTGGTAGACATTTCACTGGAAATTATACAGACTAAGCGGTCCATTGGGCCATCACCTTGAACCTAAAAACAACAAATAATAGAAGCATTGGGAAGAATATTCTAAAGGTTTAAGTTTTATTTTGCTTTTCACGTACAACAAAGGTTAAAAGGTGACCACCTTGCCTGACTTCAAATTCACCAAGGGTGACCCTCTCCGATACAATTTGAAAAAATAAACAGATTTAATTCTGACAGGTCAGCATAGGATAATGCCTCATTAAAAACATCCACTAGAGCGACTTTCAACATCTATTTTATGGTCAACGGTTCCATATAAAGCCGGAAAATTAAATAACCTGAATTTTCTTAAGTAATTTAGTCTCCGAAAGAGCAAGGAAAACAATTGAAATCAAACGCTTAACTTGCAACAGCAACAACCTCCCCCGGGAAAAGAATGTTGTATAGATATCAACTGTGAAAGTTGGATAGAAAACATGAGACCACGGTAATGAGATGTGGTGTTATGTCAACGTGGTACTCTTATGTCGAGATTTGATTGTAATTTTAGCCAGAAGTACGGTGGTTATTGACCACAATTGCTCGTTTTTTAAAGCAGAACGCTGCAAACGAACCAGCACTTCCCCTGAATTGACCGATGGTAAAGGCCGAATGGTGTGAAGTATTGCCTGTACACACACCCCTAGGCATACCTTTATAGCTTAATACTCCAAATCACAACAATCGGAAAAAGAGCTTAAAAACTGTTAATCTAGTTTTAATATTTGTTCTGTGGGAAAAACCTGGGTTTTATAGTGCATGACCTAGGAACCATGAGGTTATGGTTCACTACGTCTGAAGAATAAAATATGAGAACAAATTCCACAGTTGTGTTTTTTATTGTTCACTCTTGGATTTAATCTTCACATACTGTCCACTACAATCTGGGGATAATGTAAAATAAAATTTCATTTCAATTTCACAGTCTTTTAAAGCAGGCGATCTAAAATATATCCAATTACAAAGAGCATCTTCATTAATGTATTAATGCACTACTGAAGTGCCCCCTATTGACAGCCACATGATTTACCCTTCAATTTTATATTATGCCAATCTCTGTATTTCTATAATTGGTATTTAAGCTAGTTAATACTTTCAAAAATAAATATTATTGGATTGAAAAGATAATTATAAATCTTATTTCCCCTCAAAAAACTTACCATTACTAGAATAAATTAAAATTTGACAAGAGATCAAGCAGTCTTATGCCAAGAAATGTGTATAATACATGTGGCAAATATAAGAACTTGCACTGCACACCGCACCAATCAAAAGCAAGCAAAACTTAAAAATGTTCAATACTCATCATATGTTAACCTGATGTTGCTTTCTTGCTTTGATAACAGATGAATAATAATTTGCAGCATGTGTTTTCTTTGTAATAAAGATGCTCACCTTGAATTAAGCCTAAATTACCATTCCACTGACACCATTCCCTGACAAAGACATGGGCAACAGGGCTCTGCATGTTTTAACATGCTTAAAAGCAAGGAAATGGATATAAAAATAACAAATCACAGGGTTGGCAACTCTAAGCATTTATGCATATATATCATGCAAATCTAGTACCATGCCCTATTGTTTTCAGGTGTGTCCCCATCAGAAACAGTATATCATATAACAGAAATATATGCACTGTGAAATAATATAATCCACCCAACTTTTGGGGTTATGGCTGCCAGTAGTTAATAATCAATGCAAAATAATATAAAAAGTGCAGAAGCATTACATGTACATCAAGGACACAGAAAAGCAAATAAACCATCCCAACCTCACTTTTAACTATTAACTAAATATTCATCTCCCTGAACATAAGGTTGGTCATGTTTCACTTGCAAATAACACAATAACTTGCTATAAAAATCAACATATAACTCTATGTACACTCTGCTTTGATTAACAGTGAACTACTTCCCCGAATATGGTTTTATATACATATGTATACAGCTACACAAATGTCTATGTCTTGGTTTAATATATATATTGTTTTGTGTAAGACCTGGCAGGACAACACAAAGTAATCAATGCCAGTCGGTAAAAATCATAATACTTCTTAGATACATATATTATACGCTTACTTGGAAAAAAAAAACATGAGCAGAGCTGACTCCACTGTAACCTAAGGCTCTGTTCTCACAACTTTTAGATCGATCTATCACCGCGGGGAGTCTCACTAGATTACTGTCAGATAATCCCCCTTAAGTGTCCGTCCCCGCCTACTACAAGCTTTAAGAGGTAATTAACTTTCGTGTCCGCCCGGCTGACAGCTATTTAGCGTGAACCCCCAGGGAGTTAGGTCGATCCAATGTAGGTCCATCTAATCTATGAGAATGGGGTGTAAGATGCACTGAATGATAATTCAGGTGATATATGGACTGTTTTCAAGACTCGAGAAATGATAAAGTAAATTATCATCTATAATTAGTCATGTTGGCTGTTTCAGTTAGTCTAGGCCTCTGTAGCAACTTCAAAATACTAAACCTGTCCTAAAGTTAATCCTATAAATCAAATATCACAGCTAAAATTACAAAATAACAACAGATGATCAAAAGAAGAAACATTCTAATGTTACACGAAGGCAAAACAGTAGGAAGAAAACACAACAATATGTAGTTCTAAGGAGGCATTCCACATGAAACTATTGTTCTACATAAATGGTTCCTTAGAGAGTCTCCTTGAATGCAATCAGATGAACACGTCTATTGTTTCCAACATACTCCTGCAATCACCAGCTTTTCTTTGTTCAACTCAACACCAGGAGTGCATTCAGCAAGAGTCTCCTCGTAGTTGGATCGATCTATATAAAACAATAGTTTCATTGGGAATTGGTCCTAAATAAAGTTAAAGCTCCACTGTAAAATAGAAAGCACTTGGGGAAACCCTACCTTACCCTGATACGACATCACAGTACAGGAAAGCACGGGCATTTGGCTTAAAATAAACAATGATTTCTGGATTATGAAGCCCAATCACTGGTGCAGTCTTTCATGGTTGCATTCATACTTTATGTATAATGAGTAGCAGCTTAAGTATTAAATATTTGGCACCTCACTTCTGAAGTGGTGTTATTTATATCTTTATGTACAAGTTATGTGGATCAAGGTGTTACTGTTATAACAGAAATGAACAGCGTTTCCATCAATTCAATGTGAACAAGGTTTTTAAAGCCATAATTGTTACCTACAAAACACATAAAAATCATTGCAGTACTAGCATTTCATAAAAATCAACATACAATGAGTATGCTGCTGTTTATAACTTAATGAACTGTTCAGGCACTTGGGGGTTTGGCAATTATAGATGCAAATTTTTAATTTCTACTAGCAAAAGTAAAGCATGGCTGCTACTGTATATTGCCAGACAAAGAACATCCAGGTCATTTGTATCTATGTTTCTATGCAAGTTTCATGATTTCAGTATCTGGGTTTGAATCTGTAAAAATGTGTTCCTATAAATATATATACAGTGATGTCCCTTGATAATTCACTGACGACCCTCATGGAAGCAGGGAATTATATCATCTACGATATAATTCCCTGATAGAATCATCTTTAATCTTAGTCAAAATTATAAGTTTGTGAACCAAAGATTTGACTCCAGTTGGTGGTACACTGGTAGAGAGAGGAAAAGAGAGAGGAACATATTTAAATGAAGGAACCTACTATTTCTTTGTCACACCCAAAAGAAGCTAAATATATCAAACTTTCAAATGAAGTTCAAACAGAAAACAAGTCCCTAGGCAATAACAGTGTAGTGGGATACAACACAGAGTAAGGGTGCACAAAGTTTACTGTGAGACAGGTGGTTTGGGACAATCATTTCAACTCAGGTGGATATGATTCTGGACATAAAGGGTCATCTTTTCAGTGACCCGAGGTCAATACTCCTGGCGATCAGTGGTCTAAAGAGTCCTGACCATCCTCAGTGCCTTCTGGGTAACTAGGAATAATGTTTGCTGTATCACAACTGCCATGGAATTATACTACAGCCCTGCCTTGCCCGTCTCCTTGTTACCCCAGAAGTCCTGTCTCCCTGTTACGCCAGAAGTGTTTTGGTTCCTTTTGGTGTAGCATCATCATTTAGGTGTTTTGTTGTATACCTGCAATGAATGAATTTTTCTGTGTGAAACTGAATTGAAATTAGGGAGCAATTCAATCACAGACTTAATTCAAATGAGCCAGAACAACAGATGAATATAAGTTAAAAATAATAATCTTATGTTAGGCTTTAAAAAAATGAAGCCCAATTTTCTGACAGAAAAACAAATTTACCTCTTTACCAATTATTATAATAAACAGTACGAAAATGGTCTACAGCAAGAGGTAATAGTGGTTTACCTTAAGGCATTCAATAGTGCTTCAAGGTTAACTGGGTGCTGGTCTTTTAGCACTTTGATTGAACTCTTAACCTGTAATACAAAAGGACAAAGTACACTAATAAACAATCAATAGCAAAGATCATCGTTATATTTCTGTTTTCTTATATATAATTTTAACAAATCACTTTAAAAATGTTGAATATCTTGATCTTTTTGACATGTAACTGCCACAGTGCATAATTAATGTAAGTTTTTTCTTAATAAAAATCTCTATCATACTTAATGTAGAAACAAAAACTTACGTCAATGTGTGAATTTTTAGCAAAAGCTCCTACAGGATGCACGTGATCATACAGAATGATTACTCCTACCATAACACGCATACAAAACAGCAGAGTTTCTTCATTCTGGAACCGTGTGTAGTATTCTCTGAAGAGTAGAAGCAAGTGCAGTTGTATGAGATATGAACAGCGTATGGATTTATAAGATGGGCATGGAAGGTTAAAGAGAGGAGGCTGCACAAAAATAAGTCAGTTATCAGAATATTGCATCAGTGCTTTGGGGAATGCAGATATCACAACTACTGCAATGCTGATCCAAAATACTTAGTGAAACAACCAAACACAATGACGTCCACTTTAGACTTTAGAATTCTTTTCAGCTATAACAATTATATTACCACAAGATGGTACAGTGTCCTGAACACAGAAAATAAGGAAGCAGTACTGTTTCAGCAGAGAGTACTCACGGGTTTTCTATCATGACTCTACATATGCTGGCCATTGTGCTGAGACAGTCTGTGGTGTTCTCTACTGGAATATCTTTATTCTGAAACAACAAGGAGACAGGGAACACACCTATAATGTTATAACAGACAGCATAGTAACACTGTGACACTCACTCTCATGTTGGTCAAATGTATTAATTCTTGTCTACATCTAAACAAGGTGAAATGATAGAATGATGCAACTGTTAACACACACTTCGACTATTATGGACAACTCACTCTTTATGAGTTTTATACCTTAGTATGTATTTACAGAATAAAAGGCAAAATTTGAAAATTTATTTTATTCTTTTTCATATTCTTTAAGCTGTTTCTTTAAGGATTGTAGTGTGTATTGTAGGAAATAACCACAGAACTGTTATACTGTCTCAAACTGGCAATGCATAAAGCGGCATCTATTGTACCTAAATGACATTATCATGAAAAGGAAATTTCATGCATAGGTATTATAAGACATGTACAATGTGATGTTGCCTTCCATTACCTCAGACACAAACTTGGTAGTTGTGTCACTAAGTGTCTTCAACATGGGGGTGGCATGTGCATAGAAGAGAGACATTCTGTTGGCTATTTCATTGGATACTTCTTGATTGTCCATATTGGAAGAATGCTGGAAGACAATCAAGACATTAACACACTGCAATAACAATATTACCACAAGATGGTACAGTGTCCTGAACAAAGAAAATAGTGAAGCAGTACCATCCAGCAGATTCTACTCACAGGTTTTCCATCTTGACTCTACATATACTAGCCATTAACACACTATATAAAAGTTATATCCCAGGGCACAAAATGAACACAACAGCCCTGTGCGGCTCTTTTAACGCCTACGTGGTCTCTTTTTAAAGTTTGCCAGTCCAATGATTTGGCCATTTTCTGGCCTCTATATTATATCCTGTTTTTTTTTTTTTAATATTCAGTTAAGCGGACTCCTGAAGACGTACTGGCTGACTTGTAATTGCTCTTTCTTGATAATCACTAAACTAGAACACACAAGAAAAGATCTATTATCAACTTCATGAGAAAATTAGGTACTTATTTCCATAAACCATTACCAGGAAACAGGGTGATTAATTAGTGGCTGCACTGATTATCACAGACACAGCTTATCTTCTAGGAAATGAAATGTTTTGTTTCACCTCGTTTGTCATCTTCATCCGACTTAATGTCCGCCTGTAATAACTGAAGTCATTCTGGATAGCTGGATTGTTCATCTGAAATCAACTGAGATGCTGCAATATGCTTTGCATAAATGACATTATGATCCAGATAGCATGCCACTATTTACACAAAAACACGCTTAAAATTATGCTACTTTAACATGAAAGAATTCATTAACAAGAAAAGTCCCACAATTTTATATTTATTCTTACCTTAAGGTCATCAAATTTAAGCGTGAAGTCTAAAATTTGTGCAAACTGTTTAAATAAAGCTTGTTGTGTCTCTAAATGCTCTTTGGCAGTCTTGTCATTTGAACAGAGTTTGCCCAGAAGTTGAGGAACAATGTTTTCTGGAAAAAAGAGAAGGTTAAATTACACAAATCTTTGACTTATATACAACTCGTTGTTTGTATTCATGCTTTGTAAAACTAAAGTCTTCTCAACCAGATCCACGGACAGGTAGAGTTCAGGGAGAGGAGGAATGAAGTAATAAGAACCACTCTGGTCAGAAAAGATCTGCTCTGCATTAAGATTTGACCTAGGTTTGATGCCATTTTTTTGGATTTGAGTCAATTAAAGGGTGTAAAAAATACTTTTTCAGAAAAAGAGCCCTAAGGTCTGTCAACAATAATCAGATTTATTCACAATGTAATGAATTTTTTGTTTTTGCAGATGTTTATTCCTAGGAGGTCAAAACTAGCAATTTTTCACAGACAGTTCTTCTATTTTCACCTTCCTGGCCTAATATCACTGTAGAGGTCAACCACATCTCCCAAACACCGAAGAACACCACATTATCCCCAGAAATCCAATGTAGGAGGAGTTCTCCCATACTTCAGCTCCTAGTTTTATTCCCTAGTGCAACATAACCAAGTCTCTCAATATAAATGACATCAATAAACTGTGCAGAAATGTGGTCTTGTCTAATCAATAGATATTAGATTGTACACCACTGGAAGATGAGGCTTTGTTTCCCAACATTTCTGCAACAAACTCGGTCACAGTCTGGTGAACTGACGGCTTTCCCAGAAACTTGCTGTAAAACCTATTTGTACACTGGTGTGCATTCGTGCAGAAAGCATTGGCAACATGATTTGTTGGTGTCACAATTCTTGCTAGTTGATGAATCTATGTTATGTTTAGTAATACAGAGAATGTCCATTCCCTAATCAATAACCCATACTCATTCTAGGGAAGATAATACGTTCCCTCCAAGCTTAGGGCCATAATGCTCATAAGATAAGGAGGAACATAAAATACTTTTCCAAATACACCATTTTGGAATGGTTCAATCCACCAGATTTTATTCTAGGATCATCAAAAGAATATTTTGTGAAAATCACCCTTTATACATAGGGAATAAGGGGAGTGAAAAAAATTTCAAGTTGTACTTAAATGCTGCTATGTGTCAAATATTCAACTAACCATAAGCACTTACGCAGTTTATCAAATAAAAACCTACATTATTAAATCCGACAAATATGTGATAAATATCTACAGCTTGAGCTTCCAGAATTGGCAATTACTCGGACTTTTAATGTTTTTAAGGCACATCTGTGATGTAAATTACTGACAGAAATTGAGCTTGATTTAATTTTAGATGTGAAAATCAATGTACATTAGTAGATAGACTTAGGGATACAGTGAAAATAGAACTTTTCCCAAACTACAGTTTTCAAAATGGATAGATAAGTCAGTGCCCAATGTTATTCATTCCATTCAAACATAAAATATATATTTATATGTATATATAACTGGACTTTAATTAAATATACACAAATAAATAATGTGATTACTTATATCTGTAATTCAACAGCAAGTCACTGGGTCTTGTTTTCTTTGATCTTTACCCTGTTTAATGACATCAACGAATGACATCTGTTAATTCACTTACCTAGTTGTATAGAGAACTCGTAGTATCTTTTTAACTGTAGGACCAGTGGCCGGACGGCTTCCCATGCCTTCTCTTGGAGATCATCATTGGATGGGTTGGAAATTGCCTGTAGTAAAAAAGGTTTTCAGAGATAATTGCACATAAAATATGACATCATGTATACAAATTCAGGGGCGGATCCAGAGCTATTTTTTGACAGTCTTCCAATCTTAGTTGATCTACTCTCTATTTTTGACCATCTTCTGACAGGAAAATTAGATACCCGTCAATATAAACTTGAAAATCTGACCGTCTTCCAGAAGACCCAGAAGACTGCCTCAATCCGCCCCTAAAATTGTAATTAAAATCTCTGCATCTGTTAAAATGGGTTTGTTTGAATATTCTAGTATATTACATTTTGCAAGGCAGGTTTCTGTTAAGCCATGTTCTATTGCATTTGACCCTGTGGATATTTGCTGATATGACATAATGAAAATCTGTAATAAGAATACTCTGTTTGAAAGATGATCTTTTTTACAGGCATTCTCTTCCTGGTTTAACAATATATGCCACTTGTGGATTCAACATTTCAATTAATTTACATTCCCCCTTTCTCACGTTAATAGGAAGTTAGCGCTGAATCAGACAATTTGTTCAGGAAAACTCTCACACTTCTCCATGTCACACAAAGATCCTGTTCACATTTAAGGTATATCCAGAAAGACAAAGTAATTTTTTTCATTGTCAAGAATTATTTTTGGAATAATATATGACCAAACTGTCTGTACTTTCCTGGTGCATTAAACCAGCAGCATACATACAGCTTACATCTACTGAGTCAATCTCGTCTTCAGTTTACTAGTAAGCATTAGCGTGTAAATTAAACAATGAAAGTGCTGGATTACCTGCTGGCTCTTAAGGCACTTGACCAGATGACAGATGCTGGCTCATTTAAGGTGATAACCATGTGTCTTCTGATAAATTGGAAATGTCCTAGTGGTTCCCCAAAGTATACTGAATCAGCAGCTATCTTTTTCTCAGTTAAAATTTTTACTGGCCAGTTTACGCTGAAGATAGATTGATCTTCTCTATGGGTATCTGATTAACCTATGATTACATACGGCAAAATCCTCCCCCCCCCCCCCCTTCTCGGACCACTTGCATGGCTATGACTGAAAAACAGCCCACTCCAGAGAAAACTGAGATAATATTGACAGTAATATGAAATCTTAGTTTCATCAAATGGCCTGTAGAGAAGGCTTTTACCAATAACGGTGGACCCATCTCTAATGGCAACACACCCTTAAATTTAAAGAATCATCATGATACAGGGGCGGATCCCGAGATTTTTTCTGACAGTCTTCTAAATTATTTTTTTTTTATCTATCATCCATTTTTGACTGTCTTCCAACAGAAAAAATAGATACCCGTCAGTGTAAACTTGAAAATCTGACTGTCTTCCGGAAGACCCAGAAGACGGCCTCAATCTGCCCCTGTGATACAAGCTGACTACACCATTAAGTTGGATACCTGGTTAAAACTTACTACACCATTAAGTCAGATACCTGGTTAAAACTTACTACACCATTAAGTCAGATACCTGGTTAAAACTTACTACACGATTAAGTCAGATACCTGGTTAAAACTTACTACACCATTAAGTCAGATATCTGTTTAGAATTGACTACACCATCAGGACAGATACCTGGTAAGAACTGAATACACAATCAAGTTAGAACTGACTACAGACCCCATTAAGTCAGATAATTAGTTTAAACTGGTTACACTGTTAAGTCTTTAACACACTGAACAACTTGGAATGTTACTTTCATTTTGAGTGACACAAGGTCACACAGGTCTAGTGTTTTCAAGATGTATTCAAGAATTTATCTGTTGGACTAATTCTGAAGTATACTTTTTTACTTATACTGGTTACATTGGCTATTTTGTAAATTATAACTCTTAAGGTATTTCGTTTAAGCTTGGTGTAAAATCCCAATCAAATATTTATGAGGATTGTGTTTGAGGTAGACAAAGAACCACTTTTTTACCCTGAACTTGCCTGCCACTTTGCTAATTGCTTTCCTCAGAAGGCTTTTAAAGAGAATGAATGTATAACATTATTGATTTTGGAAGATTTTATTAAGTTAGAGCATAAAATAGCCCTTTATAGATATTTTGTTTGATGTATGTTACAATTAACACTGCATTTCCAGGAATTCAATATGACAGTTTGAAAGCTTGGAACCCATTTCAATGAGACAAATACGACAATATTTCTATCATAAAAGAACATGTCTACATATTACAGGCACATGCAGCCTAAAATGATTGACTAAAAAAAAATAATATTTTTGTCTTTTTCTCATGATTCCTCATGCACCATTCACCACAGACTTCATAAAACAGCTTTGAAGTAAGGCTTTGTTACCAGAGCACGGTAATGACTCGGATCTTTTAAATGGGGAAAAATTATCAATTTTTCAGATACAATACTTGAGAATCATTAAAAGATATTTCTGTGTAGGATTTGTGGTGCTTTTACCACACAGAATACAACTATAAGGTAGCTTGCTTTCCAGTTTTGTTGCTACCCCTCTATGAGAGTGTTCTAATTTCAAGAAGATATGACTGAAGTACAGTGTCTGTCAAACTCATAATTTTCCCATTGAAAAGATGGAGCTATTACCGTTTATTTGCCCATTGTCTGATGGCCTTGTATCTTATCTTTCCCCAGTACACTACCTCTCGTATTTCACTGGAGGCTCCTCTGTACTGCTGCAGTTCCTCCAAGATATGGCAAGCATCTTTCAGCACTTCTTCTACTTTGGTATAGAGAGGGAACTCATGCTCTGTAGCCTGGGCATCTAGAACAGAGCCAGAATTGTTAGAATGACAATTATTTGACAGGTTCTACATCAAATACTTGCACAGAGGGATCTAAATTGTGTTTTTGTTTGCATGTGCCATGAAAAAAATATCTCAGAAGGAAACGTGTCCTACTTGTTCCAGTTGTCTTTCTCTTCTTTTCAGAAAATTATATATATTCAAACAATTCATCATAAATATCTAGAAGTTATTCATTCACAGTGCCATTCCCCATATTCAACTGTTGAAACAGCTGCCAAATCATTTTAATATATGTTCCTATCTCTTTGACCTGGAGTGCCTTGAACTGTGCACTGGAAATAAGCAGGTTTAGTAAAATAACAGGAAATATATCTGCCTCCAAGAACTCTGTGCTATTATGCCTTTGCCTCTATCTCAATATTTGTCAAAGTGTTCAAACCAATCTAGAAAATCCATGTTCAATAAAGTTTGATTGTTACAATATAATTTAGTCTTTTTCTGTTTACAGGATTTTAATATACCCATTATATTATTATACATTATATGTGTTTCATTTCTTTAATCATTTTTTACCTTTAGCCACACTACACAGATAACAAGATGGGAAGTAGCTGACAAAGATACACGTGATCTTTTTCAAAATCTAAATCTGGAACATCTCGTATTGACTCAAGGATAAACTTACCGATATGCAAAGAAAATGTGATATCTTTGTGTTTTAATAACAGCCTTCATAAATACCGGCTTATCTACCATCTTGACATGAATTCGGCTTACTTTCAAAATCCACAAAAATGTCAACTTTGGTTGGGGTGTAATCCTTGGAGAGAAGCTTCAGTAGGTTCCCCATCTGAGGGTCATAGGTCAGGTCACCAAGAGGTTCTGGAAATACAACATCAGCCCCAAATATAGAATCATAGTGGAAAATAAACTAAGACTACTTAATGGGATTAGTTATTGGCTGCATATTGGAAATCCATTAACCACTTGAATATAAATCAGTCAGATGCTACATAGAGAATGAATGAAACCAATATCTTTATATGTACATATATCGTGGACTACTTGTACTGCTATCTGTACAATAGAAAACATTTCTAATGCTTGCACCACTGTGGATTTGTACTGGTAGAAGTATTAATTCAAGGAGAAAACATGCTTCAGCAACCTTGAGAGAGGGTTAATTTCCTTAACAAACCATGACCTTATGTGCACTTTAATTAGATATACCAGTATATATAAACTCAATATTAATCAATATGCACATCAGAGATAGAGATCTTGAGATACTGTAAATGCCAGATTTTAAAATTCCAATGAAACAAAAAATGCATTAAACTTCCTACCTACAATAAAAACTCTGATGAAAATGAACAGATAAGTTTTTTCTCCATTCTGAGTTATTATATTTGTATACTACAATACATACAGTGTGCATGACGTGTACTCTACACTACAACTAAAACTCCCCATCACTCTCTGAGCAGACACTTCAAACAACGTTCTCATCAAACACTTCCTATGAAAATGGAAATTAGCATCATCAAGCATGTCACAGATGTTCACTTCTATACTAATTGACTTCAGAAATTAGAAAATTTCCTGTACAACGGAATATGTGCAATCTATACGACCTTCTTAAATGAGAATCTAATGCAGTAATGGAAAAATGACATGCAGATTAAATATCTGGAAAATACATGACTTTTTCCCCTAACGTTCTTTTCCTATTCCTAATGATATTATGAGAGGGAGATATTGTCCAACAAAATAATTAATCAATTAATTTGAATTAACCATAATACAAAACAAAACAACAAGCAAACCTACATAGCAGTATATCATTAAGGATTCTGTAAAAGTTTCATTTGAGAATATCTAATTAAAGCTAAGATTTGAATAAATAATAAAATCCTTCATCCCAATTGATGCACCTTTATCCCATTACTAAAACAAACCATCAGATAAGCATGTATTTATCCCTGCATACTTACATATTATGTTAGTATGAATACAAATATCCTCATATAAATGCTCAGTTACTAGTAGGCAGTGAAAGCTCTGGGAGAGAAGATAAAGGCTGCTCTGCATGATGTATTACAGCAAGCTACTGATCTATTGTTTTATATTGGATTATCAGTCTGGTCAATAGAAAAATGTCAAACTTTATCAACTTAAGCCATGAAACCAGCTTAAATACATTAAAACACATCTGCGTAAGGACCAGTGTTGTTTTAGTATTTCACATCAACAAAAAGCAATAAAATTTCATACCAATTTTACAAATTATTTATCTTTAGTCAAGATTCCAATAATATGAACAAAGTTACAAAGTTTCATTTCACCTAAATTGAAATAATAATAATAATAATAATAATAATAATAATAATAATAATAATAATAATAATAATGATAATAATGATAATAGTAGTAGCCTTTCAATGTCAAGGGTTTAAATCTCACTTTCCAATGAATTTATACTTTGGTGTAGAAAAATCCTACACTGTAGCAAATACTATAATGATTAGATAATCGATTCCTTCTTGTGCTGTTATCAAATATTCATCAAAATGGTGCCATTTACCACGTAATTTAATGCCCTAAAACAAAGGCAGTATTTAATATGTTTCTTTTAACAGTGTGGAGGATTACCCAAACAAATGGCTCTTTGTGGGCTATGAATAATCCCATAGAAAATCCAATAATTTGAGCAAACAACCAGGCTTATTAAGGCAGTGCACACACATTAATTCATAGAATTCACTGTCGGATATTGTAGATTTAGGTTAAATATTGTGTTAAAATGTTGATCCACTCTGAACAAAAACAATATAAATCTTATTAGAATTTAAAACATGAAACTATAATAAAAATATATTGGATAATACCTTACATGCAAACCATTTCTGCTGCATTATTTTGGTTTTATCAAATGCTAGATAGTTTTCAAATGCAAATTCATAAAGCCCTTGACCATAAAATAGTACAGTTGATACCTCTTAGATTTCTTTTTTTAAATTTATTTATTTATTTATTTATGTATTTATTTACTTATCTTAGTTATTTATTTATTTATTTATATTTATTTTGCAAAAAAAGGAAACAGTGTTTAAATAAATAGTATCAAAATTTGTAAATTCCAGATTCTTAATGTCAGAAAACGCTATATTTAATCAAAATACAACACTTTACCATGTTTTTTTTAGTGATTGTCCTCTTTGGTGACTATTCTCACATCTAGCAAGTTATTTCAGGATGTTCACAGAACATTAAATTTATAAAGCTGGCTTAGCATAGCTTAGCTTAGTATAGCCACATTAAAGTCACAAAAATTAAGATGAATGACAGCTTTTATTTTCTAATCTTTATAAAATAATGGACTGATATACACAGCTGACAGAGTTCTTTAAAACTAAATTCCATGAATGCATACAATAATCATATATACAGCACAAACTATTATCTAATTTACAAAATGAACATTGGGTTTAACTTCATACCTTTATGTTTTATAGCTACATATAGCAATAGCTAGGAATCAAAATTCTTTGAACACTTCTCAATGCTTACTCCCCCCTCCCCCCATGAAAACCACTTGCACCCTTTCTCTGGATCTTGGCCTCCTGTTGTAACACAAGCATAGGGTTTTAAATACACATTAAGTACATTAAAAACTTCTTCTTCAACTTATGTAACAATAAGATACTTTTCAACACATTTTAAATGATATGTGCCAGGGATTGATATTGTTAAAAAAATTCCATGTGGACAATCAACCATCTTATCCCAGTTTTACATCATGCACAATCCAGAAGTCGGCACAAGTATATCGGGATAGTGGGATTTGTAAAACGAATTCTTAAGCATGGGGATTTTTAAATTTACCAAGGTTGTTAGAGATATGGTGAGTATCTGGACAGTAGGATAAAAGGTTGGTTGGTTGGAGAAAAATAATATTGTTTCCCCCAGGAAAATTTGCAGATTGACTTACTGTTTCCCACAGAAACTATGCACTATACATCTTTCAAATCAATTTACCAACCATTCAAAAACTGCAGTCAGTCATTTGTCAATGTAATTAAAGTTAATAAACATGTTTCCAGTTGAAATTTAAATACATGATTTGTTGCATCATTCTTATAATCATACAGTATCTAATTTGTTCAAGTTGTACATGAAATCTTCTGGATTACAGAATGGTAACACTGATGCAGTGTACCGACACAACAAGTCATCACATGATGTTACAATACAGATATCAAATATCTTGAAAAAAACTGTGCTAATGACAAATCATTTTATTAATAACTTTAGTTAATATTAAAACCAATGTGGCAATGACACTGGCAAAGTTATCAAACTAGCATACTAAAGGAACTGGTAGTTTTACTGGCTTTCAAATCCTAAGACAAATATCAACCGCCTTGAATTGTTGTATTATTTACAATTCCGACATCCAAGTCAAAAACGAAGTTAACGAAAAGCTCAGTTTTAAACACAGTGAATTTCTAATAACAAATAACACAACTTGAACTTTTCGACATCTGACCCAAGTTCAACTTAACTCCTTACTCTTATAAACACACCAAAGAAAGCACACGGGTAGAAGAAAACTAAAACATGGACATGCAAAATGCTAGTTACCTAAACAATGTGTTACTATTTAACGCTGCAGCCGCAATAAACGCAGGCCACGCTCACGCTGGCTGGCAGTTGTCACAGGCGCTTCCTTCCCGATGCCAAATTTGACCTATTTCCGGGTTGTGGTGAGCGATCCCACAATCCCCGCAGTTCAAGAGAATATATTGGTAAAATACTTTATTTTCGAAACTGATAGCTACCCAGTGTCAGGATATTTTTGTATAATCAATTTAATCGATCAGAATTTTAATTTTCTTCCATCATTTAATGGAGACGTACTCCAAACTTTGAATTGCTCTTCTCTTGAATTAAAAAAGGGAAAACATTGAGAGCAACGCTGGAAGCACTGAAGCCTCAAATTTCAGTACTATTTTCGCTGGTCTGTACACTACGTTACTTTTACTTTTGATTTAAAACCAAACAGCGGTTCCTTAATAAGCATACATGTGTTAGAATTATTAATCACAACTTTATATTAAATGGATCATCAAGGTGACTAGAAATGAGAAAAATGATCGTCTGCTGTTTTGATGGATCCGTCTATCCGAAAATTTTCTATGTTTGTTCGGAGGCTCATTATTGAACTTCAATGGCCAACAGATTCCAAAAGTGTCGCTGAAAGTATCTATCAAAAAAATTAGCATTCAGATTTTCTGAGTTGTTCAAATTTTCAATAGAAGCTCGCTAAGTAATATCACCCATTGGGCCTCGGAGTAGCTCCATAGATAAAGATTGGTATGTCTTAGTTGTTATCGTGATTTTATTTGTTAAAAATATTAAACTCTTATGATTGAGGCATTTTTATCTCTATTATTTGACAATTTTATACTCTTTTGTTTTTTTCAGAAAAACTTGAATGGTGATTTAAAAGACAGTGAGTATGATTAACATGGATTTTGATCCTGTGACTGCAGTGCCCTCAGACTCAGTTGGCGCTTTCTTCACCAGTTCTGACCACTTTCAGCATTCACTTACAGCTGAGCATGAAGAGAGTACTCCTAGTCAAAACTCCAAAAGTTGTCTGCATCAAGACTCTATCATCAAAAGTAGTTCCTATACAAATGATGGTCACCATGTTCACTTTTCATCCCCTTTGACAAGAATCCACATATTGTCATCACCAGATAGCTCTCAAAGCACCCAGGATGCTTCTGATATATTTGAAGAAGAGTGCTCTTCTGTAAAATGGAATGCAGCAGGCAAGATGCTCCACAAATTAACATCTGTTGATGGAGGAGAAAAGGGAGATATAAATGAACACCTTCGGGAGCAGGTTGTCCCACGTTCAGATGATGAGAAAAATGGGTCTGAACAATGTGGCAGGGACAAGGTGTACATTCATCTGGGTGACACATTTAAAGATATAAGTCTGCAAATGTCTAATGTTGTCTTGGGAAAAGACAACCATGTAGCACATTCAGTAAATGACAGCCTTTCTCCGCCGAGGTTTTCTGATTATTTGTGCACAGAGAAAAACATTTGTCAAAATTTTCCAGAACGTCAAGGCTTAATTGAGGACACTGCTATTAAAGAGAAATCAGGCATCCTAGATGTTGTAGAAGAAGACTATAAAATGGCTGACATACAAAATGAGCACAACAATGAGAATACAGAAGAGCACTTATCAGAAGAAACAATATCAGGTGGTTCATCAAAATCATTGCCAATAATTGTTGGAACACATGCTAATATACTGGTACAACCTTTTGAGAATCCCTTGGACATGGCCAAGCAGTCAGAATTGTCACCAAAGAACAAAAAAGTATCCCACTTGGATTCACAGAAAGGATTGATTTACCAAAGTGAAAGCAAGGAGAGTGTAGAAATGCAGGCCAAGGAAGTCATTTCTGACATTTTGAATTGTATCTGTATAGAAAACAATTGCCAAGGCATAGAGAAGGAAAGCCAAACGGCAGTTGACAGCATCTCAATGTTTAGTAAGCATGTAGTACAACAGGAAAGTAACATGAATTGCTTGAAAAGAAAAGCTGTGACTTTTGACAGAGAAAGTGAAACGCCTGATAGTAAAGTGCCAAAGATGGAAGCAACTGAACTTTTTGTCCACCAATACTTATGTCATAAGTCAGAATCCAAAGGTGACTTTCCCATTGCAGCAGAAGACAGTGAAAGACAAATCCAAGAGAACAAGAGTCCTTTTTGCATTATAGCAGAAAACAATGATAGCAACATCCAAGAAGACCAGAATGATTGTCCCATTATAACAGGAGACAGTGAGAGTCACATCCAAGAAGACAAGAGTTATTTTCCCACTGAAGCAGTAGCCAGTGATAGTCATATCCCAGAGGACAAGAGTCATTTTTCCATTATACATGTAACAGAAAACAGTGATAGCCAAATCCAAGAAGACAAGAGTGATTTTCCCATTATAACAGAAGTCAGTGATAGTCACATTCACAAGAACGAGTGTGATTTTCGCCCTGAAGCATATGACAGACATTGCCACAACCATATAGATGACGGTCATTGCCACATCCAAGCAGATGACAGCCATTGCCACAGCCAAGCAGATGACATTCATAGTCACATCCAAGCGGATGACAGCCATTGTCACAG
Organism: Lingula anatina; assembly: GCF_051362555.1. Classification (NCBI taxonomy): domain Eukaryota; kingdom Metazoa; phylum Brachiopoda; class Lingulata; order Lingulida; family Lingulidae; genus Lingula; species Lingula anatina. The sequence continues at coordinate 70,588,681 of NC_141767.1, forward strand.
CCAAGCAGATGACATTCATTGTCTCATCGAAGCAGATAACAGTCATTGCCACATCCAAGCAGATGACAGCCATTGCCATAGCCAAGCAGGTGACAGTCATTGTCACAGTCAAGCAGATAACAGTCATAGCCACAGCCAAGCAGATGACAGTCATTACCACAACCAAGCAGATGACAGTCATTACCACAGTCAAGCAGATGACAGTCATAGCCACAGCCAAGCAGATGACAGCCATTGCAACAACCAAGCAGATGACAGTCATTGCAACAACCAAGCAGATGACGGTCATTGCCACAGCCAAGCAGATGACAGTCATTACCACAGCCAAGCAGATGACAGTGATCAGCTAGTACCATGCACAGGAACATTCAGTGTTTCCTGTAATCTGTTACAGATGCATGACAGTGCCAGTAAAACAGGGTCACCCTATGGGAGCAGTGATGATGGTGAGAAATCTTATTGTTTTATTTGACCTTCCATAAAGTTAAATATATGTAATAATGTGTTTTAGCTTCTACAGAAATTATTGAAGTGAATCATATTTTCATTTAATATCACCATTAGAAGTAAGTTGTGAAACTATTAATTTTTAAAACTGATTTCTAGGTAGTTGTAGCAAACTTTACTCTTGTGACATGGACCTGCTAGATGAGATGGATATCCTTCTGTGTAGCCCAGTGGAGAAGAAAGCACTGTTTGATCAAAGTGTTAGCCCTGTGAACCTTTCCACAGCTACCAGTCCTGTATTACACAGTGACAGCACACCACAAAGTTCATTATCACAAGGTGAGTGGAGTTTTGAAATTTTGGTCCTGTCCATTTCCTTAAGTGAAATATCACTGTAAAATGGGTTAGAAAAAATTTTCACTCTTTTGTGCTATTCTGTTGGTTGCAAATATTACTTAACGCAAGACTTTGTTTTATTATTTCAGGGACAAACTCTCCATCAAAAGATACTGTGTTCAGATGGCAAAAGCAGATTGTTAAAAATGCTGGTATGGTCCAATGTATCTATTTTGTAATCTTTAGTGTTCTGTAGTTAAATTGAAAGGTATGATTAATTTACACAAAGTATCTTAAATGAAAACTAATTTAATCACGTAAACAATTTCAGCACAATATATTGATTTAATGTTGAATCAGAATGAATAAAAAATGTCAAAAGTAAACAGCAGACTTGTTTTGTCCATTCATGCAGGTATCCTGTAAAAATTGTAAACCAATATATTGAACATTTTGTTCTAGTGCCAGAGGACAGCCTCCCCAGTATACTGCCACTCCCTACTTGTAGAAAACCACTGAGGATAGGACTATCCAGGAAGCAGAAAGTACAACCACTACACTTACGATTTCAACCTAAACATTCACAGAACTGAACTGCTTTCTAAATAAATGATTTAATGATGTTTGTTTTTAAATTTATTGTGATAATATTACATGAATATGTATGTATGGGAATCTAGAGTACATACAATTTTCTGAGGAATATATGGTTCAGCCTCATTTGGTTTGTTACAGTGAAAATGTGATGTAACCTTTAACTCATAGATTGTTGTTAATGTTTATTACCATTCGATTTTATTGGAATTTATTATAGAAAATTGTTAATAGTTTATTATTGATATTTTGTGCATTTTTAATTATAAATTTACATGTGAATATTTTGCAAATCATTATTTATACATATGGATATATTTGAATCCTGTATAACCACATTTTGCACAGAGTTAATATATATTAACTGTTTTAAAATTAATGTTGAGTTTTAACTTTTTTTTTTTGCCTTTTTATCATAGCCCATAAAATGAAATTATCTGAGCAATCTGGCTCACTATAAAATGTTTCTGCCTTTACTTTATTCGTTTTAATCTACAAAAAAATCAAAATCCATAAAAAATCTTATTTATTTTTTTTATTGTTCATCCATTTAAAAACTAATTATAACGTTCTAAAAAGACGATATATGTAATGAATTGGTTAGAAAACAAACATTTGATTGTGGTAGAGGTGCCTTGGAGTCTGTCTCAACCACGGCACAATTGCTCACATTTCCTACCTCCATAATCTGAAGACCTGGTCATCGGCTAAACACAGCTGATGCAAATGGCGCAAATGCTGTTATAAATAGCAAAGAAGTTTAAAGATTTTGAGGTAAATCAAGTTTTTGAGTGGATATTTTATGGTTGATCTCGTAGTTGTATTTATTGTCTTTTTATATAGTAAAGAAAAGCGCTTAGATTGGTTTACTTCTCACCAGTAATTAATGTTAGATAATATAAATAATACACGACCTTGTCGCTAAATAAATATTTTTGATAAATACCGTAGATCGAGATATACTTTTTTTTTACTTAATCATTTTAAATGTGAAATCTATTTTCATATTTCTGTAGTCCATGTGAATATAATTCTTTTTAAATGAAAATATGAATCACACGAGCCAGGTCCTTTGTGTAAGGTCAAAGATGTGGACTCTAGATAACACTCATTACGGAGATAAATTTTACATTACAAATTTTCACTAGCATCAAGTCCTGGACATCAAGACAAAACATTTCTGTGAGGAAAAATTACGAAATATCTCCCTGTTCGAATCAGCTGTAGAATTTTACATCTTGGGCTTTCAGATGTCCAAGTCAAGATGTCCTCTGTAATCTGGTTCTGTGTCAGACATGTTTTGTTTGAATAAAGGTACACCTTTGCCATTTGTTATATTTTATTTTGGTTAATCTAGAAGAGACAGGGAGTTGAACAGGTCTAATATTCCTTTAAAGAATTAATTCCCCAATGTTATCATATTTTGTGTAGGTTCAGTATGGATGAGTGGCAGTTAAACATAGGCCTGATGCAGCGTATCAGGTCCAAATATGAGGCAGCTGGCCGCACCCTGGGGACAGAACTGGCAGAAGATGGAGCCAGTGGTGGCCCACAGGACTTAGAAGAACACCACGAGGAGGATGTGATCCCTGATACACCAAGGTATCATAACTAACTGTAGCAGTTTGAATAGATACTCTTATCTTACTTGTTGTACTGTTTTCTTGATAGAATCCCTTAATAAGACTTACCAACTGTGTGATGTTCACAGGTAATATATCTTATATGATAGGTTATTCTGTTTTACGGATAATATCATTTTGGAATGTTCGTACTATATGTAAATGTCATTTGTACCTCACAATGATACTTATGAAATAGTAGTCTGGTGGTCTTCACCGTTTTCTATATACAGAGTCCTGACCAGTAAATTATTGTAAGATACTGTCCACATAAATAGTTTGGAAATCTCTTTATTGATTGCTTTTACTATTTCAGCCCTGTGTTCAATAAAATTAAGCCTCAAAGAGTCTATCTAACAAAACCTATGCAAAATCCAAATGGAAGAGCACACCAGAGCAATATATCAAGAGAACTCCTCTCCCAAAAATACAACAAGGACAACAGAAAGGATGCATTGGCTCGCCTTAAAGCTCAGCGAGATAAAAGGAAGAATCCTCGTGAAAGCAGTTCTGATGAAGAAGAATTGGAGCCCAAAAAGCATCAGTCAAGTTCTGGAAGTGAATCTGAATTGGAAGAGACTCCATTGACAAATGGTACAAATCTAGCCCAAACATTATATACCACTCACCCTGAGCAAGAGCTGGGTAGCCACTCAAGGCTTGCTACAACTGCTGGATCAATGATTAAAGAAGATTCTGCTAGCTGTGATGGAAAAAATACTGCTGTTGGCGTAAAGGGGGCAAGCAATATGGAAAGTATTAATGCAAATATTGCCCATGTCTCGGCATGTGCTGAAGCGCCCTCTATAGACCATGTTCAGCTGAGTGCCAGTGGGTGCTCTGAGGGAGGTGATGTGGGTACTGGGGATACCAAAGATGACGTGTTGGACATGAGGGGGGTGCCAGGCTGTGGTAACCACTCCCCTACCAAACAGCACAGTGATTCTGACAGCATGGAAGACAGCATGTCCCTGACTTCTTTTGCTAATAGAGTGAGGAAGAAGAGCCCTGAACTAAAGAATCCCCCTGACCATGTTGTAGCTGTGAGGGATAGGAATGGAGAAGACGCCAAAAGCTATCAGGGTAATTCAGTCCACAGTGATGATGCTGTTATGTTGTCTACTTACCAATCCCAAGGTGCCCAGGGAAATCATGCTAGTCTTAGCATCTCCTCAGTCACCAACACAGATACCTCAATCTATGCAGACATGACACCAAACCAGCAACATATAGACCCAGGTTGTTCTGACAGGCTCTCTGATGCTAAAACCTTCTCAGAACCAGGTAGTGTACACCATGATACTGTGCTGATATCTCCCACTGAGGGGAGACACAGTAATGTCACCAGATACAGTGCCAAGTGGAATAAATTCATGACTGCTGCCAGGCAAAAGTGCGCAGGAGCAGAAGCTGCTACAAAGAAACACAAAGAAGATGATGATGATGATGATGATTTTAAATTGTCTTCTTCTCAAAAAGCAGCACAGAGATTAAGTGACAGCCAAAGGAATGAAGGTTTTAAGCCAGGCTGTGGACAGAGGAGGCACAGACTGGCATTCCCAGCCACCATGTCAAACAATGCTTCTAGGTATGAAGCAGTGAGCAAAGAGGACACAGATAAAAATCTGAGCAGCACGGGAAGTAGCTCAACTTTGACCAAACAGCTTGGAAGAGAAAACATCAGCACATCTCAAGGTTTAGTCACTCATCAGGTCAGTGGACTGCTGAAATTATCACCCAGCAGCAGATGTGTTCCTAGAAATGGGATAAAAGGGCAGCAAACCACTAATGTAAGAAAAGCTGAAAATGAATTTAAGTCAGCAAGGGAGGAGATGGAAATACGTGACAGGAGCAGAAATAAAGACAGTACACTGAATGCTTCTTCAGCTCATATGAAACCATTAAAGAAACGAAAACTACCATCGAGCACTAGCAGTGCCTCTCTCCCCAGGACAACTAGTGGCACCAGTAGTGACATCTATCAGGGAAATCAAACAACAGGTGCCAGTCACCCCAGCACTGCTGTCCCAGAGCTCCAGAACAGAAATCCACCAGTCACAGCTACCTCAGTCCCTCCCCCTACAGCTAGTACTACCTCTGAGGACCTGGATATTATAGCTCTGGAGACACCCAGTCAGGACACTGCCCCTGGGGAGAGGAGGAGGGGAAAGAGGAGGAGAACGGCTTCTACTGCCAGGAATATCTGGGCTGCATTAACTCCTGTTGCTAGGGGGATGAGCAGTAGACGACATCAGACCACCTCTCCTACTCCGGGTACATAGATTAACCTTTCTAAAAGATGTGTTTATGTCACTATGTGTTTAATTTATAAATTTATGTTAAATCTATATAGAAATACCAGAATGAGGTAGACATCTTAATCTGTTTAGCTTAGGCCTATTATATCTGACAGTCTGTCCCATTTCATACTGTGCAATATTTATTTTAAAAATAAGCTTTCATGGCCTCTAAATAAGATGATAAAACTGTGTCTTTGAGATTAAATATAAAAGAGTATTTGAAGATTTAACTGTAGTATATGACCAGTCATTTAGTCAAGAATAACCATATTATTCAGGTGCTGAGGATGAAGTGATCTTGTTGTCTCCAGACCCAGTGGAGACCATCAGTCTGATAGAGTCAGATGAAGCCTTGGCCAGAAGACTCCAGGTGGTAGCTTTAACCAATCTCAACTAACACAATCACCAATCACATCTAACACAATAGGCACTGTTTCCAGTCAACATGCACTAGCTGTGTTCCAGTGTGTATGATAGGATACAAAAACAAAGAAATAATAATAATAAAATAAAGATCAAAATGCAAGAGAATTTTTGGTTAACAACTTTTTTTTGGTGTTTTTCTTTGAAGTTCATAACATGGTGAGTTTTCAAGCAGCATGCAATTAAATGTTTCCCATATGGTAAATATCACCATAAGCTTCCACAAATTAACTGTTGTATTCTGTTTGTAACAGGAAGAAATGGACATGGAATATGCTGCCTCTCTTGCTGCCAGCTCCCACCAAGCAGACAGTCTGGTCATACCTCCTCCTTTACCCCCCTCACCTCCCCCTCTCCGCGGCACAGGGGTTAACCTGTACAGTCCTGTCAGGATGAGGGGGACCAGGGTGAGAAATGCCAGGGCACCTGTCCCAGTGGCTACTGGAGCCAGAAGTAAGCTACAATTTTACTTCACATTTCATTGCCATTTGTCAAACATTGAGCAATGTCAAACGTTGCTGTTGATTGTGTCCAGGGTTCATTGAGGACTGACCAACTAATAAAGTTTGCAGCTTCTCTAAACTTATTCATTATGAAATTGGTTTCATCATGAAGAAACACTATACTGTGCAGCATATAGGTAACTGGTGCTGGCACACAGGATCAATACTCTTCAATTTCCCTCAATGAATTTTGACAAGTGAATTACATTGCTCATCAAACTGGATTAATTTTCTCTACATCAATTGCAGTGCCTACATAAAAAAATAAGATTACCTTTAGTTAGGCTGTTTTGAAGTGCTACAGTATTTCATATTTCCTGTAAATAGTTTTATCACGATACTTTCTACAGTTTCATTCAGCCTCTCTAATGGCTTGTAGCAGTAATGTATTGACATTGCTTTATTTTTGTTCCCAAATCAATTGATTCTTTTCTGTCATCAAAACAATATATTTATATTTGATAATTGTCATGAGAATCACATTGCAAACATTATTACAAAAGTGTTCAAGTGTTTTAGAGGTATGATTGAGCTGTTTGTGAATGAACATTATCTGATTTCCCCCAGCCCGCTCTGGTCACATTCAGAATGAACTGGATCACCTGAATGAGGAGGATGTGGCGATGCTGATGAGGATTGGAGCAAGTTGGGGCGTGCAAAGGGTAATTATCCTGAACTCTGTGTTAAACATAGATTGGAGCTAGTTGGGGCATACAAAGGGTAATTATCCTGAACTCTGTGTTAAACATAGATTGGAGCTAGTTGGGGCATACAAAGGGTAATTATCCTGAACTCTGTGCTAAACATAGATCGGAGCTAGTTGGGGCATACAAAGGGTAATTATCCTGAACTCTGTGGTATACATAGATCGGAGCTAGTTGGGGCGTACAAAGGGTAATTATCCTGAACTCTGTGGTATACATAGATCGGAGCTAGTTGGGGCGTACAAAGGGTAATTATCCTGAACTCTGTGGTATACATAGATCGGAGCTAGTTGGGGCGTACAAAGGGTAATTATCCTGAACATTGTGGTATACATAGATCGGAGCTAGTTGGGGCGTACAAAGGGTAATTATCCTGAACTCTGTGGTATACATAGATCGGAGCTAGTTGGGGCGTACAAAGGGTAATTATCCTGAACTCTGTGGTATACATAGATCGGAGCTAGTTGGGGCGTACAAAGGGTAATTATCCTGAACTCTGTGGTATACATAGATCAGAGCTAGTTGGGGCGTACAAAGGGTAATTATCCTGAACTCTGTGGTATACATAGATCGGAGCTAGTTGGGGCGTACAAAGGGTAATTATCTTGAACTCTGTGGTGTCCTGTTTGAAATTTTGGTTATCAAATGAAATTTTTCTTTAAAATAAATGTTTTTCTCCTATTCAAGAAACATTGTTCAGCCTGTCCCTGCACTTAAACAATTTTTAATGATAAAATTTATTTCTAAATTATAAATGTCTGGTCAGTCACATACTGTACGGTATAGATGTACATTTCAAAAGGAAATTATGATATATGATCTTGGTTTAGTGGTTTTATTGTTTTGTAAGATCTGAATTGGGAAAGATTGGTAGCTTTGCAGAATATTTAAACATTAAATATGACTGTGGAACATTTTCAAACATATATATTTTTAGCTAACAAACAAGGTTCACATTTTGCCTGTGTTAACATGATAAGTGTGTTTATTGAACATACCCAGTATGCAGGCATTAAGTACCACACAGGGTTAAAGGGTTTTATAAGTTGGTATCTGGAATGGTTGGTGTATTATAGAGGATGAATGTTTTATCAGTCATCACAGTGGTGTATTGAACTCTGTATCAGTGTAAGTATGATGATGTGTATGTATTCCAGGCAGCTCATTTAGAACAGGCAACCCCAGAGCTTGCAGCCCAGAGTCAAAGGTTTGCCTACACAGTGGATGAAGTGCAAGGTTAGCCTCCCTCTCTCCATCCCTCCTTCCATTTCTCTCTCTCTCTCTCTCTCTCTCTCTCTCTCTCTCTCTCTCTCTCTCTCTCTCTCTCTCTCTCTCTCTCTCTCTCTCTCTCTCTCTCTCTTCTATAACAGTTTACATTATTTTTCGTACAAAAGAATCACTTGAGCAACTGTCTGAATAACCTTTTTATCATTTTTGTATGTTTAGGTATGCTTGATCAAGAAGTCATGCAGTACTTGGCAGCCAGACGAAATCACCGAGTGAATGCTGTAAGCTAGCCACTGTAGCTCATAGTTGCTAGTAACTTTCCTGTCAATTGTAGTTTTTATGGATTTATATTGCTCTCAAAAACAGAAAGAGATAAGTTGTGTATTATTGATTTAGAATGTCAGCTTGGATTTTTATTCAAATATTTCTGGTACTCTGATAGACCGTTATCTGTTAAATCTATGGTGAAAACTCCAAGCTGTGAAAAAAAGTGATGCATCAGAGAAAAAAAAAGATCCCATTAAAACTTCTTGAAAACATTTCCCATAGTGTCTATTTCAATTTGGTTATGCTTCATTCAAAATTTCGGTTTGTCTGTGGTTACTTCTGGGAATTGTTAACTGAAATGAAGTCATACAAAGACAATTGAATTACACAAGCTCATTTTATCATTAAGAAGTATCTTATGTTTGATTTTAGCCAGATATTTTGATTCTGTACTTGATAAGAATAATTGTATGAGCACTTACGTTTAGTCAACTCCAATTTATTTTTCTATTCTTTAGAATGTATATTAGAAACAGAAAATGCTGCCTGTTGAAAAATGACATTTTTTGAGTGGCACTAATCGTGTTATTTCAACTGTTGTAGGTATCAGTGGGGCGAAGGGGGAGGGGCCGTCAGCGCGCTGGACGCACATGGTTATCAGCCTACGGACCAAATGATGGCAATGACTACGAGGTAGGACGGAGTCAATCTTTTCCTGTGCCTGTAAATTCTGAAACCAGCAAGTTTACTGCTCTGAGCTCTTCAGCCACATTGATTTTTTCCCTGCTTCTGTAAATGTCAATGCAGATCGTTTAACTTTGAAAGAAATGAGTTTGATCTTTTCTAGAATAAGTCATCTTCCAGCCAATATAGAATGTGAAATAGATAGTGAATGAGAAACAAACATATTGGTTAAAAGCTTTCCTTACGCTGGAAAAAGGCTCTCTTTAAGTGTCAGTATGGCTGAAGAGATTTGAGTAGTTTACAAGTACAGGTTTGTGACCAGACATGTTAAAACACTGCGTATTTGATAACAGGGCACACACTTGACCCATTGTTAAACATTAAAGATAAAGATGCAAAAATCCTCGCAGTGTGACAGTCCCTGTGAAAGAAGTAGCAGAAGAAGGGGGTGATATTGAACCACCAATGTTTACAGGGAAAATCCTCCCATAGGGGTCTTGGGGGTGGTTTTGAGTTAAATGGGACCTTTTCCATGTCTTGCATCTTCTGGATACCAGGGGTCACCTAAGCTGTATTTCTATTTCATATACAAATGGCATTCGTTTTGTATTTCAATCAAAACAAGTTGTAGCAGGCTAGATGATTAATCAGTTGTGATGGAAATATTTGTTTGTTTTACAACCTAATTGATAGGGCCTGGATAGGACAGATATTCTGCCAGTTGATTATTGCTTATTATTGCGAACAGACCATGTTAATTTAGTGGCCTACATTTTAAGCCATTATTGAAGCAGGTCAACTAGAATACTGGAAGTAAATGGCAAGTCACTGATCTATGATCAAGTCAACTTTCATCAGTTTGATTTGATTGATGTACAACATTGTCATCTGCTCTTCATATACAATCACTGCAGTTAAACTCATATTTGTGTATAAAAGTGCATTATCAAAGGGTGTTTATCAGTTTATATTTGCCCTACATTTTTATTTGTTTGAGCTTGATCTCTTTTAAGCAGTGAACAGTGTTTGAGCTTGATTTCTTTTGGGCAGTGAACAGAACAGCGCTTTTAAAATCTATTTCCTGATCAGTAGTACTAGTAAATGAAGGCTGAAGTTATTGTCCAGCAAGTAGAAGAAAGCTGTTTAGGATGAATGCCAGGGGGAAATTTCACTCAGTTTGTTCCTGTGGTTTGGTATTACTCTAGTTCGTCCCATGTAGTACATAAAGCCCCTGGGGTTCTTTTTACTTCAGGAAGGCAGGTATGATTGATGTCAATGGAAATGGCTGTCAGGCAAATCTAATTGTCATTTGATAGATACTTTTTCACTTTTCTGCAGAAGGTATTGTTTTCTCTATACAAATATCTTGGCAGATTATTGGACAGGAAATATAGCTGCAAAAATTGGTTCACCTAGAGGGCCGCCACACGCTATCAGCTGAACAGATGATTAGAAAAGATCATGCTTAGAGAACCAGCCCTGAATACTCAGATCAGCTGAAAACCAATTTAATTTCCGTTAAGTGAATATTGAATATGACTGTTGAAGGGTGTTTTTCATAACCCTCTGAACAGCTTTAATTAGTAATAAAGTTATTGAGAGCAGCCCATTGTCCTCCCTATATACTCTAAGAACAGCTAAATCACTCGTCAATGTTTTCACAAATATTCGATCACAAAACTTGATTTTTCGTGTCTTTCATATTTGCGCTGTGCTGCAAGCATCAGATAGGTCCTTTTTATTTTTTGACATGTCTCACGCCTGTTTGGCTGGTGAGTAAATCAATCAATTAAACAAACACGAAAGTTACTTTTTCCTCAGAAGTATAATGTTGTTGTAATCAAATTACTGCCTAGAGTAAAAAGCTCTGATGTGGCATGAAACAAGCAATAACATGTCTTTTAATTTCACAACCATTTCATGATTAATTATCATTGTATAGCAAGAGCTAATGTCCTGAGATTTATTTGCAGAGAATCAGAAAAAAAAGTCATTATAATTGATATGCTTAGATTAATGTGATTTATGTTGCCTTGAAATGAAGACAGGAGAATTGTGTGGCCTTTGAACCCTCAGTCTTATCACTGAAGTCAAGTCTCCTCATTGTACTAAACTTTTTGTTTATTTATTATCATTATTATTTATTGTGTTGTTTTATTTTCCTTACTTGATTCATTAAATTGCCTTCAGTGATGCATGCAGATAACCAAATTGCTGCATCTCTTCATTTATTCAGCATTAAATTGATTTTTGGTTCGTGTGGTGCAGTTTTGTCATAAATGCTTACATGTTTGTACTATGTATGTTGTCTTATTGTGGTTTAAATGCAGGATAGATAGGATCAGGAACTTGATAAATTACAACAATATAGCTGTGCACAGAACACCATGAAATATGTTTATGTAATTATGTTGTGTTGCTTAATTGCCAAGCATTTCTCACTGTGAAGCAGAAGGAATTATTATTTCAACTGGCTTATGACAGAACTGGGAAATGAATTACTAGTAATTTGATTTCACTGCCATGAGACCACCCACAGTTTGATCACCATCTTAAATTTTAAGATGCCTGTATTTGTTGGAACATTTTAATCCTTAAAGGGATAATAACTCTTCGTTTTGGCCAAAAAAATGAATTTTCCTGGAGTAAATAACAATATTCCCATACTTACCAATGGTTGATGAATCCATTTTTACATTCAAAGTTAGTCCCTGTTTTTTTTTCTAAAAAGTTTGTTTTTTTTGGGGTTTTTTTTGTTATAATCTCTTAAGAGATTATAACAGAGTATAGCCATCAATGGAGGTCACGTGGTTTAAAGACAATCTCAGATATCAGAATAATAGCTATAACTGTCGTTTTTGTGGTAAAACAGAATATATTATATTTCTACGAGTTGTTCACAATGTTTTTATTGTGAAATATAGATCTCATACGAAGAGTTATTATCCCTTTAAACAAAGTAATGAGTGCATTTTAACAGCCATGACATCTGTAAAATAATATTAAACTGATTTCCTTAAGCTTTGAGAATAAACTATGGAGGAAGGGTGGAGGGTTTTAGGTAGGGTGACATAGATTGTATTTGGTATACTGTAGCTATACAGTGTCTATTTGTAAACTGTTGTCATGGTAAGTTGTCTAGGGGCAATGGTAGCACCCTGTGAAAACATCTTCTTATCCAAACTTACACTTGTATTATCAGCATGTGTGGTTACTTCATGTGTGGGGTATTATTAAGAAATCATGGATGCAGTGCTGTTACTTTATTGAAAATTATTATCCCAACCACTCTTACACCACAATCTTTCAATTCAAAACTTACCACAGGAGTGGCAGTGGCACCTGGGGGCCATGAGATGTGATAGTTATCTTGGCTAGATTATTGTGAGTTTTCTTTTTCAGAATAAAGGTGAGAAAAAGATAATTCTGATGACACAAAAGCACCAGTGTAACCCAGGCATAAAGCTAGGACTAGTATATGTCATATGTGATTGATGGGAGCCCACATTTCCTAGATAAAAAATGATTAGTTTTTATGCACTCTACTCCTATTTTTTGACTTTTTTTTAATATGGTCTGGCCAATATTGTAAAGTTTATTATGTAGATTTTTATACATGAAGACTGATAACCTGGGTAGTAAATAATACTGTTTGTCTCACATGAAATATGCTTATTAAATAATAAAATGGAGTATAGACTACAGATTTAGAGTTGTACAGAGGTAGACAATATAATAATTCTCAAGCCATTAGTGGTATGTCAACTACTATAATAACATGTCTGTGTTGGTGTACTCAGATAACTTTACAATGTGAAGGACTCAGAAAAAAATATAAATCAAGATTCACAGGTTACAAACTTGGCGTGCATTTTAATCCTGGTGTCATTTGATCTTAACACATTTTGCGTCAAAACTAAGTATTATTATTGTTATGTAACAAGTCATGTGATGTGAGTGTGGGGCAGATTATGTGGATGCAGCATTGCATAAGAACCATATACTGCTTAATGGGCAAAAGAAACATTTTCAATCAACCATGTTCCAACATCATAATATTTACTCTAAAACATAGTGATTATAATTATAACAGAGCATAAATTGGGGATAACTAAGATTTGGTCCAAAATACCATCATCCAGTTTTGTCCACGAGAAACAAGTGACCATTACCATACTCCTCATACAATATTTATATAAACACCTGTGGCCTCATGTTACCAATGCTTTATCCAGCTTGGACCTGCGTGATTTAAGGAATAGTTGGTGTATTTGCAATCAACTTTGAAAAAAATTGGAAATTGAAATTTTGAAATTTAACACAAAATCTTAATTATAAATTTTTTCTTTGGCTTTAATTTGTTTTGTATATGTCACTATTTTTTTTAAAGGGAGAATTAACAATAGTTTTTGATTTATGGAAAGGGGAGAGGGAATATTTCTATGTTTGGGTGAAGAAAACCTGGCACACAGTGAGGAGGAATACCCTTGTAAGTGATATTTCTTAAATCAGTAGCAGTTCAAATTGTTTTTAAACACTTTCATTTTAGAAACAAACTATTTACTTTGCTACAATTGAACTGATATTTATTTATTTATTTATTTATTTATTTATTTATTTATTATTTTGTTTTGCAGGTAAGCACCCTTTCAGTTCTAGATAGAAATGATGATGACATTTTCTCTGAACATGTGGCATGACATAAGTTATGTTAACCTGTTGATCTCAGGTGTATTCTTATTATTATTTCATGACAGCTTCATGCAGTATTTAGAAGAACACATGTTTAACTTGACTCATTTATTGTCTTGATGCCTAAGTTGAATTATACATCATTTCAACAAATATTTCCGTTGCACAGCATTTATACAAATTGAAATTTAGATAGGTATTTATTGGGTGGAGTAAAAAAAATACACCAAAATTGAGGTTTTGATTCTTCAGAAGACACTATAACTCAAAGAAAAATTTTCTGAACACTTCTAAAAGGTATTTCCTCATTACTGCAGAGAACTATTTCCAGTCATTAGTTATTGGAATGTTTCTATGATGTTCAATAAATCTTTGTCCAAAAATATACTACTAGACTAGCGGGAATACATTTCTTTTTTGTCGTATGACCTCTGCCACACTGTGTGTGTGTGTGTGTGTGTGTGTGTGCCACTTATTTCATTTGTGTATCTGTGTGCTTCTGTGTGTGTGCTGTTATGTGCGTGTGTGTGCCCACATCTGAAAGATGGGCCTTTTCTATGTGATTAGCATCCATGTCTTAGCCCATGGGATTATCATCCTTGGAATGTTAACTCATCCATCTCTTTAATTCAAACACCTCTGGTGTCTGCAATATATGGCCTATCTTACTTGTTATGACTAGAAGATGTTCTTTTTATCCTACGGATACAGACTGACATGAGCTGGAAGAAGGCTTAATCTCAGCTGCCCATTTTTCAACCATCGTTTTTGTATAAAATGCAAAAGATTGTTTTGAAAGCCATCAAGGCAGAGTTTTTATGCACCAGAGAAAATAACAAGAAGATACACTGAATGAAATTTCAATGAATCATTGTGAACAGTATTTGAGGAATTTTGACTTGGGCTGTGGTGCACTTTTTTTTTAATAAAGCATTCTGCTGCAGTATGTGGTATACATGCAGTATCAGAGTGAATATTTACAAACATTCTTCATTATTCCTCTATGTTTATGCACTACAAAACCACTATTTGTCTGCATTCATTTATTCAATTATTCACTTCATACATCTCAGTCCTTGTCATAATAATCATAATTAGTGATCTGCTTTGCAGACATGATTATAATTCTACCAGGGAATACTAGCATCTTAGTACTGGCATTAGTGCAAGAAATCCTGGCAGTTCATGTAGTATTGAGTCTTATCTCAGAATGGAGAGCAAAGAGATTTCATAAACCTGTCAATACTATTCACTAGAGCACATTGTAACCATCCCGTGAGAGATTTTGCCTTATATTCTGAAAACTTAAACAGAGAATCAAGTTATTTATAAATTTGGCAAAAGTGTGTATTTTCTGTCTATAATTACCAGTTATTTAAGGAGCTGAAGGGCTATGTGGGATGAGTTAGTTGCCTGACATCAGCTCAAAGTTTCCATTCTACATGTTGTGTGTGATGTGCTTTGCTAAAGTTAATGATTAGTCAGCTTGAAAATAATGATGACTGACACTCCATTCTACTCCAGTGGCTCTCTCATATTACAGGAATTACTGGATTTGGCTGAGAGACTGGGAGATGTGAAGAAGCGAGGGCTGTCAACTGAAGAAATATCCTGCCTACCAACAAAATCTTATTCTAAAACAGACGAGGTGGAGCAGAGAGAATGCCACATATGCATGTGTGACTATACTGACGGGGAGAACCTGAGAATTCTGACCTGTTTCCACGAATTCCACGCACCCTGTATTGACAGGTGGATCAAGGTGAGCTGTTGTCCTGGTTAACTCGATCATGGTGACATGCTGGTTGACTGTGCCAGAAATAAGATGCAAATTTTGATAACTAGATTTTTAAATATCATAGGGTTCGTGGTTGCATGTTGCGACTGTTAGTGCTAAATACTCTGTGGAAATGTGGTTTGTAGCGTGACTTTCCAGGTAAGATATGTGAATATCAGTTTACTCAGTAATCAGGTGTGTTGAAATGTCCTGTGATGTTAAGTACAAAGTAATGTTGTGTAATGTTAACTGTGTGTTCATGCTTAATTGGGTGTACACGCCATTGGTATTAGTCTGCTGGATTAACAGGCGTGTCACCAGCACAGGTGGTATGATACTCCATTGATGAAGTGTGCCGCTGATATCAGTTCTGTCTTAACTTTCTCCACAGTACACATCTTCAGCTGACACTGAGGAGATTCTCACAAGTGACTTTTTAGCATAATGGGTTAACATCAGACCCTTGATATTTCCATTTAGTCTCCTTTGCCAATCATAAAATAAAGCTGTACTTTTGCATTATGCATATTTATTTGGTTGTCTCCTACAGTTATCAGTTTTTGAATAATTTCTATGATGCATTATACATTAATTTGTACTTATTCAAATGGATATGCTTTGCTCAATTTGGTGACATTTAAAAAAGGTGTTTAGTTAACTTTTGAATTATAAAGATATTGAGGATATAAATAGCATATAGGCAATGTGCAGATTTCAATCTGCTACTGTGTCACATCATAAAATAAAAAAATTTAATCTTAGTATATTTGCAAGATATATATATATATATATATATATATATATATATATATATATATATATATATATATATATATATATATATAATTTTTTTTTTTTCCCCTCTCTGACTCTCCCTCCATTCCTAGAGCCTGTACCCTTGGGTATATCCAAATACCACTTAATTCTTAACTTAGCACTTTTGCCTTTTCTGAAAGTTCAGTTAATTGAATAAGGTCTGTGGTCTGTATTTCCATAGCTCCTTGAAATCCCAGACATAATCTAGCTAGCAAATTGATATTGGGATGCTGCTTTCTCATTTATGAAATGGAGTTCAAATTGAAATGATTTCTGCAGATATTGTGAACAATTGAATTGTCTGCTGCACATAGACAGCACTGTTGAACTGGTATTTACACACAATGCAACAGGAAATATTTGTAAACTTCTTTTTTATGGATTGTAAATAATGTATAAATGAACCGATTTACTCTTTGACGTGAGTTCAGGATGTTCACTACACGCCAACGGCTCAGGTAAAAGAGACTTTCTTTATATGTATATTTTTTATATAGTTATACATTATACAGTATAAAGTCCTCTTAGAAACAGATATAACAGATGCTGAAGAAATGTAAAACAAGCATGCCCAGACCTTTATTCAGATATTTATGTAGTTTCTTCAAAAAGTGTGGTTTCAATTTTAGTGGTATTTTTTGAGTCTTTTCAAGGAATAATTTGGTCTGAGTGGACTGCTGCAGGAGCTTGTATTGGATGCAGTATACCCACATTTAAAACAGATGTCATGAATGTACTGCTATTCTTTGAAATTTTTTATTGTGCGGCAGAGGTCAGCTGGGTCTCAAAGATGAACCGATACCCTTGAACTCACTTCATTTAGATTCATGGTTCTTGTAATGAGTTCCTGAGGGTTCATTTGGACTTATTCCCTTATTTGATAGAGCTCAAGTGTTGAACACAGGGAAGCACTAAAGTACTAGCACACTGCTTTGAAAATTGATTTATTGCCAATTTAATACATTTCCCTAATCATTTTGAAGGGTAACCTTCATGTTTGACTGAGCCCAGAGAACATGGATGATTTAGATTTAGATTGGGGAAAAACTAATATCATGATAGTTTCACCTTTTGTCCTTAGTTATATCACCACATATCTTTGTATAAAGAGGATACACCATGAGCTTTGAAATGAATTGAGTAGAGATCGTAGAAAATATGAATGTCTCTTAGTGCTCATTCCCAATAAAACTATCATTCTACATGGATCAATCCAACTCTGCAGGGACTCTTGCTGAATGCAGTCAAATTAACAGATTAACATGCCTCCTCCTAGTGTTGAGTAGAGTACAGAAAAAGCTGCTGATTATATCTTAGTTCAGAAAGAGTCCCTCGGACTTGGATTGATCTACGTGGAATGATAGCTTCTTGGGAATGAGCCTTTGAGACTTTCAACCTTATCTCACATATAGACGTACAGTGCGACATACAGCTCGTAGCTTGTAATAAACTTGTGAAGTGTTGCAGGTCTCATCCCCTCTGTCCTTAGTGATAGCACTGGGGAGATGAAGACCATTCTCTGCCTACTGAAACTTGCAGGAGATCACACATTACCAGCCAGTGGAGGAGCTGATATAAGATACAGGAAGATGAAACATGATGTACTTATCATTTAAAAAACTTATCTGTCCTATAAAGGAGGTTTGATACATGGTTACTACTCAGCTGCTTGGGTGGGTGGTGATGTTTACAGGGTTTCTATTTGTGTTAATAGAGGATGTGGACCATAATATAATGTCAGTGTAAACAGAAGTGACTGTGCTTTATAGGATTTTAGTATCTTCAGGTTACATATATAATAACATTAGCTAAAATCAGCTTAAAATTGCCTTTATTCAGTTTGGATTGCTATAATATTATCATAGTATATTCATGGACTTTTTTTAGCTTCAGATAAACTATGGTGATTTTGCTGATGACGTCAAAGCAGCGGTTTGGTGGTGAAAATGTTATTTTCAGTTTATTAATTTTCTGGGCTCATATCAGGGAAATTATAATGGCTAATAAGAGCTGTTCGTGAGCACTACAGAGGGGTGCAACCAACTTTCCCACAATCACTTTGTTTAGATTTTATCACTAATGATGTGAAATTATGCTAATTTTCACTGGACCTTTATAAACGAGACCATCTAACATTGATTTTAAAGATCTTATCAACAATCTATAGCACCCTACTTTTTCAACAACCACACCCAGTTTTGCTGATTTATCTGCAACGGTTACAGAGGCATCCCCCAAAACTGATTGCTTTCAATACCCAATTAAGATTGATTGTTTCCAGGCAGGCTCACAGGTAAAAATGGCACCCGAAAACAATACTAAATCTGCCTGTCATTGATATTTTGATCAGCAGTCCCTTAGTATATGGTGGTGATAGGTAACCCAATAACATAGCTTAAGTAAAGAGAACTCTTGGATTTTGTGTATTATTCTGCACTTCAAAGCAAACTACCCTATATTTCAGGGTTCATTTCCTTAAACAGATAGTTTGTTTCAGTCCATCAGTTCAGTCAATGTATTATTCATCTTATGATTTAATACACATTTTTACACTTATGATATTGCTTTCAGCTGAAGCCTGTAAAAAACAGCTCTTCTGCAGGATATAAAGGTATTCGTTTGCTCCTTGTATTCAGGCTGTAAAAGCTAAGAGTTAGGTAGTTTGTCCCTACAGCCTGACCAGATGTAGTCACCTGTTGACATCATCATTTCCCCCCAGGAGTCACATGGGTCATAGTGTAGCCTGGGAAAAGGTACGTAGAGACCAAATTGTTGAGAAGATCCAATCTGTTCTTCATTGGTCTTTTATTGTCCACACATTTTGTGGTGCATTCTTAATATCAGTAGGTCTTTGATCATTACTATATGAATGGCCAAGTCATGAACCAAGAATATTTTGGACCATGTGGTTTTCTAAATTGTTATCCATTGGGAACATATAAACTTGCATATTTCATTTTTTTTTTTTTTTTTATGTAAAGTGATAACAAGATGTTAATGAAGTAATGACATTTAAACATTAATCTCTGACTGTTTATTTACATGACAAAAAATTAGTAATAAAGATTATTCTCTGCAGCATGTAGTCCGTTATTTTGCAGTCTTTTGGGCAATAAATTAGGCCACCAGTTTGACTGAAAATAAAGATTTAAACAAGTTAGGAGGAATTCATGCAAAGAAAATTGTTTAAACTAATGCCAAGCAAATGATTTTTTTGTCTTAAAAGATTAATGTGCTAATGATAATTATAATAATGATAATCCCACTAAGTTATCAAGAGTCATGACTATAATAGTTGATATTTTGTAGTGCAACAGATCTTTTGACAGTTTTTATTTTGATCTATGTATGTGTTGGGGGGGGAGGGATTCAAACTGAAAGACACAAGGATTCTCCATAAGCAGTACATCAACTTAAGATATCTCACAAAATTCAAGTGAAAATGTATATTTTCAGAAGAAGATTAAAATTGCATTGTGAAATCTGGTTTATAAGAGCTCTGTGCCAATCTCCAGACAGAACCAGATGATGAGGATGTTCTAATAGTGTTATGTAATTGACCAGTTGACACAAGCTGAGCACCTACATTCGTATTACCTCACCTTGGTTAAATGGTCCTCTGTTGTGGAAACTTTTATGGCACACTATGTGTGGAATTGGTATCCAGGGTATTTCAGTCCAACGCCACACGTATTATGCCCTAGCTATCAGCCCACTTGGAAGTGATATGACATAAACACTGGAACAGTCAGTTACAAAATACTTGTCATAGCTTACGCATTCAGCTGAAGTTTTTTTTCTATAATTTTACAAGAAATTGTGGTGAAGGAATATGAAGTAGATTTTATTACTTGGAATGGTGACTTCTTGGTCATTAAAGGGATAACTCATTTTGGTGGGAAAAGTTGCATAGACCAGACTTTCCTGGGGTAAACAACAATTTTGCCATGGTTTCCTGGTTCTGCTCAGACATTCAAAATTAGTCCATTGTTTTTTTTTTCTTTTTTAAGTGTCTTTTTTTTAATATTCTCTTCAGAGATTATTATGGAGGGGTAGCCATCTTTGAATGTCCATGTGATCAGATAGCAAGCATAGATTTCAGAATAATTGCGATAACTGCCATTTGAGTCGTAAAATGGAATTCATTATATTTAAAAATGTTTTTCACTATGTATTATTGATATGAAATTCTTATAAAGAGTTGTTTTCCATTTAATATTATGACCTCCTTAGGGTCAACAGTGATCCAAACATTGCAAAATTTTTAAAATGGCCACAGTTAGTTAAAAAAAATATTCAGGGCTTTTATGAAAAAAAAATTGACATTAAAAAAAAAGAAGATGAACATCTAAAGTTTGAAATTTGTACTTTTATCCAAGTGCTCATTACAGATTCTGGTGCTTTTTGAATTTGAGAAGCATGAATATATGTCAACATTTGAGTGTCATTTTACCATTGGGACTGTAATTTGCTGATCAGTGGCTGCTGCTCAGAGTCCCACTTCAAAAAACCTGCTGACCTCCTCAACCTTTGCAGCTCTTGAATTTCAATCAATATGCCAGGGGTTGATTGATGGCAATCCAGCAAGATGGCACAGCAGATTTCTACACAGGTACCTACTTCCATATGCTTTTGAGTTTTGGGAGAAAGCTTTATTGTTTGACTGTCTGACGTTTTAGTTTAAGAAACAAGGGTACCTGCTTCGTCTTTGGTCAAGGAAGAGTGAATGGAGGCAATGACAAGAGTGAGATGATCAGCATCTAGTTTACTTCTTGTGCTTTAAGTTCTGTGGATTACTTCTGTAAAGAAGTGAAGATGTGAAGCACAATTGGTTGTGTGTGTATAAATGGCGTTCAGTAAATGCTTTTTACAATGTCCTTTTTAGAGGCAGTTCTTGTCTAAGATTATAGCTGGTACTTCTGTCAATGGATGTCCACACATTTTGTCCTGGACACAAGGTACAATATCTATATAGGACATGTAATATTATATTGGAGAATGATATTTTGTATCATTTTTTTGTCCATGTGGTAGAAGGGCTAATATAATAATTGATGTTTGTTGACAACCTATGATGCAGCTTTATTTTTGTTGGGTGTCATGTGCCTGTCACCCAGGAGTGGCTTTTTGTGATATGTGGGTGGAAATATAATATTATGTCATTAAACTGCAGTCAAATGAGTTGGGAACACAGAATATCTCCCAACTGTTATTAACGTAGAATTGTACATTGATGATGTTTGTGTTTGACCATACCCCCATAAGTAGCAATCCAGTTTTTTCATTCCCAGAAATAATTGCCTTTCCACATATTTTCTTGGGTTGATATTCTTGTAAACTCTGCGGGGACTTGCACCATTTATTCACTGACCTTGGTTATTTTCCAGTTGAATTTCACTCAATATCCAGGTCCTGAACACAAGACACACTTCAATGGTTCTACCTCCATTGTGCTAACTAAATTATGATGTAGAGTTGGAGAGATAAAACCGTGCAGGAACAAGGTTGCTGGCAGTTGTATTTATAGATATTTAAGGATTGAGATAGAATTGAGCATTCTTCGTGCTCATTAACGGTTCATTGACATTTCATCCTGGTTCTGTTCAAGAAGAATGGCTGATTACTGCTGTGTGTCTGTGTGGAGCCCACATTGTCATACTTGCTGAAAATGAACAATTACAGCAGCAGCAGATTTGATCTAGTAAGAGGTTGTCATGGCACCAGCACTGTTAATAATGGCTTAAATAGTAGCCCTAGAGCTCCTGGCAATATGAAAGACAGAAAGATACAGTACCATTGCCAGAAAAATGATAAGAATTGAGATCATTATCAATTCCCAGGTGCATTCTTTTCAATCACTCCAAACAAAGGTGGCCATGTTCCAAATATAACAATACAAATGGTCATTATTAGATAATGGATTACTCTTATTACTGGTAGCTCTCAAAGATGTTACATAGATATGCTATAATGTGTAAGGAAAATTGAATTGTAGGTTTTCATGGTTGTACAATTGTAACACATATTTAGATAGCATGTAGTTTACTTGTATGTGATCAATTCAGTGTCAAATGTGGTACAGGCAAACTTCATATCTTCTAGAATTAATAGTGATGTTGATGGCATTAGGCTGTTATCCCACTGAATAGAGATCTGTCTTCTGAATTATCTGTGGTAGAAAGTGGCCATTTTGATAGGAGCTGATCTGTTTGCTTTTACAGACATTTTATTAGTGATACATTACGACACAAGTCAGTTGTAGTACACTGTCAAATAATATTCCCAATGTTTACATTGATGATAACATTTAGATATGAGTTTTAAACTTTTAAACTTTCAATTTAAGGGAGTTTTGTTGAGAATTTTGTATTCAGGTATGGTTTTAGTAGTGTATATGATAATATGGGTATGTTTGATTTTCAAAATGATACTCAGTCTGTCAGTATTTTACTATAATGAGAACATGCCAGGGTTAAAGAATATAATCATAGTTTCAGAGCAGGAGTGAGTTGATTGTTAATTACCCTGTTTTCATTACCATCTCTTGTTAGGGATCTTGTTCAGTCTTTTAAAGGGGTAATAACTCTTCATATGAGATCTGTATTTCACAATATAAACATTGTGAATAACTCATAGAAATATAATATATTCTGTTTTACCACAAAAACAGCAGTTATAGCTATTATTCTGCTATCTGAGCTTGTCTTTAGACCACATGACCTCCATTGATGGCTATACTCTGTTAAAATCTCTTAAGAGGTTTTAACAAAAAAACAAACTTTTTAGAAAAAAAACGGGGACTAACTTTGAATGTAAAAATTGATTCATTGACCATTGGTAAGTATGGGAAAATTGTTGTTTACTCCAGGAAAATTCTTTCTTTGGCCGAAACAAAGAGTTATTATCCCTTTAATTTTGCCTGCTCATTAGGTCTTCAGATCATGACCATTCAGGTACCTTACAAAGCTAGTCATAGATGGTGACCATTCAGGTACCTTACAATGCTAGTCATAGATGGTGACCATTCAGGTACCTTACAATGCTAGTCATAGATGGTGGCCATTCAGGTACCTTACAATGCTGGTCATTTACACTTCAGTGGAGTCTTGTCTGTATCTGAACTGAACACTAACTGCCTTGTATCATAGGCTCCATTCAGAAAGGATGATCCGAGTACTTACTGATATGCCGACTAAATATGGCCGACCACAGTTTGAAAGCGATGTCGCTGATTCCTGAAACTGATGGTCTTCCCGAGTCCACTTGCGCCTTTAAAGAAATTAAATCTCTGCTCCGGGGTTTAATTGCTAGGGCTCTGCAGCGACGGCACATGTTGAGGGGGGAGGAAAACATCAGGAATCAGCGGCATCGCTTTTGAACTGTGGTCGGCCATATTTAGTCAGTGGATGAGTAAGTACTCGGATCATCCATTCTGATTAGGGACATAGTTATACAAGACATCAGTACAGAAAATCCCCTTTTATATACAAACAAAGATGTCTCCAGGAACACAGGACCTAGCAATTAAACCCCGGAGCAAAGATTTAATTTGTTTAAAGGCGCGTGTGTTTCAATTGATTTATTTATTGATTGATTGTGGTTCTAGTGCTTATACAATAGGCAGACTTAAATACTGTGATCACTGTTCAGAACAGCACCCAAATAGCATGCACTTCTTGTATAAAGAATATGGCATTGTTGCTTATATTTTCTGACATGATTACATCAATCATATTTCCCATCTCATTCTTAAACCTCACTGGAAAATAGCAGCAGACTCATCTCCAAATATTGTCTGTCCTCTTCGGTTCAGTTGCATCAGTACAGAGACTTAAATCGCTTAGTATTCTGCATTCTTTTTTTCTGAATCAGCAGATATGGTGGGTTTCTCCCAGTGCTTGCTGGCTTCCATAAAGTGCTATATAGCAACTTGTCTTTGCACTTAATTCATTAGACATGACTGTGTTGAGCTTAGACAGCAGAAGCTGTCATTTATGTCTGGCCTTGAAAGGTCATGGAAGATGGCTAGGGTTTCTTCAGTGATATGTGACAATAAAATATTGAAAATGATATAATGGCAGGTAACTGAAAAGAAAATGGTGCATTCTTCTGGTTGAAAATTTACGGAATTTAAATTTTGTTCCTTCTTCTTGCATGGCTGCAGATGGTAGGAAAATTTCTATAAAACTCAGTGGCTTGGAATAATATTCTGTTGAAAAAGAGCAATAACAATTAATCGTTTGTACTTAATTTTTCAACCATCTTGTCTGACATTTGTTCGCAAGAAAAAAATTCAAGAAGTCGCTGTGTGAAACTGAACTCAAAATGCATTTGCATAGATAGATGAAGTATACACCGTTTCCATTAGGTCTTGTGAATGTTTTATTACCTTGTTCCAAATTGAGTATGTCTCACAAGAGATTTTTAGCTCCTGTTTTTAAGTGGTCTGCCTAATGGAATTTAAAACCTCTGATGAGCAGGTTTGTCTTTTTAACGAAATTGCTTTCTTATAAGAATACACCAAGGTACTTAGGACCAAGGCCAAATTTACAGCTTAATTTAAAACCACAGTGAGAGGAACAGTTTTACAAGGTTTTATTATTATTATTATTATATTTTTAATTTACTAGGATTTTCAGGAATATAGTTTCCTTTATTAACTAAATATCTCACTGAAAGTCCCTTTTTTTCAAAATTATAAATGGTATGGGTACTAATTATTTATTTTGGGAGGGCATTTTCTCTCACTGTTTTCAGTCAGTCATGTCATGAGAACTGAAACATGTTGTGGTGCAACCTGTTAATCAAATTATTTTTCCCGTTTGTTTCTATCCCTCCCTTGTGCCGTGTGCAAATTAACATCTTGCACTACTTTTTTGTTTCTCCTATGACATATGATGCCAGAAAGAGGGGGGACAAAAGGTCTGTTGTTATCTAAGATCTTCCTTTTTTCTTTACAAATAACTTTTATCTTTATCACAAAGAATATTATGTCCTGCAGCAGACAGTGAGTATTCCCCAGGAAATTTCAACACTTTTCTTATTATTTACAGGGTATACCATACTAAAACTGTTGACAGGATTACCATCCATCCATGAACCCAGTTTTGGTAGTCAATCACTTCCTAGTAGAGACAGAGGCTGGTAAATTTCAGTAATAACAGTAGCAATGAGAATTTAAGAACTCAAATCAGATTTTTTAGATGTTCTTTTTCTCAGGAGCTTTAGGTTTGGTAACTTGTTTAAAATTTCCAGAAGTTTTTTTTTTTTTTTTTTTTTTTTTTTTTTTTTTAGGAGGGGGGGGGGCTGGGGTTTGGTCTGTCAGACATGAATCAGGGTACTGGGTAACTTGTAGGTAATAGGGGATTTCACTCATAATAATAGATAGCAGAGCACTGGCATTTTTGTGTGTATAATCTACAATAGATACAGCATGCTTTCCAGGTTCTTGAGCCTCTTGAATTGAGTGCAGGTACATTTAGTGTAAGTGTTTACCTGAAAAGCAAGCCAATAAATTACCATACTTACCCTCTTCAGAGAGCTATTTCTGGTTTGACAAATGGCACCACTTCCAAAATTACTGATGTTGATGGTTGTTTGATACTGAATTTAAGTTGTTCACCCAAATATAACTTGGGGAGGACATTGTTCCACTCTTTTGTATATATCATTTTCAATTATTTTTAAATGGGGGTCTTTTCCACCAGCTGTTACTTCACTTACCCTGCCCTTTTTATTAAGACAACATTTTACAATTTGATGAAATTTCCTTGTCAAATAAAGAGGCACAAGGCAAGATACAAAAAATCACCGACATGCATAAGAAGACTGGCTTGTAATCCACTACATCCTCTGCAATGTAAACTGTTTGTCTTCAGCTGAGGGTATTATGTGTGGACAGGTTAAGTAGCTGGAACAAACAGCATCATATCTCTGTGCAGGCAATGAGCCAAGCCAGTGTTCAGCTATTAGAAATTGAAATTTATTCACAGTGGAAAAAAATGATCAATGCCCAACCAACAAACGACTGTTTTTGTAATCATACTGTAGTGTTTGTGATTTGATGAAAAAGTTGGCCCCATATTTTATTGAAAATAAATCCTACAGAGTAAAGAGCTTCTTACTAGATGTCTAACCCCCTCCTCCCCCCCCCCAAAAAAAAAAAAAAAAACATGACAGGATAGAAACAATTAAAAACACTTAAATGTGTCATTTTTTTTCATGTTTGCATGGTTTTATTATTTCATGACCATCCAAAAACTTGTATATTCTTTTTAAGTTTACCACTTCAATTTAACCAGAGAACGTTCATTAATCCAAGTATATGTGAACCCATCTTTTTTACCATTTTAAGGCAATGAAAGGGGGAGGGGAGGGCACAGGATGTGATGTACCTGTGGAGTCAAATATTAACAAAAATTCTCCATCTGTTAAATTTTCCTTGAGAAAATCTGAAGCTGATATATCTCTCCCAGGGTCATAACTGCCAGTTTTTCAAGCTGTCAGTTGCTCTGGGAATTAGACTGAATCACTCTAAAACATTTATGCATGTCACAGCATTTGAAAGCAGACATTCCCTTTGAATTTTCCAGTAAATATTACACTGCCCTGACAGTTATATTTGTTTAAATTGACTGGGCAAAGACCCCAGGTTGAAATTGACCTAGCAAAACACTCATGTTATGATTGACTTTGCAAAGACCTTGGGTAAAATTGTCTTAACAAATATATTGGGTACAAATTCTTTACCAAGACCTTATGTCCGAAATGACCTCAGAGTGACCTTGGGTACAAATGACTTTCAACATAGACTTTCAAAGAACTTGTGTCCTCACAAGTAATAGACTTGGAATACCTGCAACTAACATCATCATGTCCACTTATTGGAGGAGCATTGTGAAGACTATGATCATGATGAAATTGTCTTTGACATTCTTATTTCCACTGGATAAAACACCTTTCAAGTCTTCTATCAAGTGAAGAGGATTTAACAGATAATCTGGTTGAATAGGTGAACAACAGCTAAATGGCACAGTTACTTTTGACCACAAGGACAGTTGTACTGATGTCCAATTTTGCTTGACACTTGTAGACCCCTCCTATCCCCATCTTCTCACTAGCATTTACAACACCATTTTTTAAATTTGCTTTGAAATATAACAAAGGCCTGTATTTCTGACCATTGGCCACAACACAGGGACCTCTGACCACTGGCTACAACACAGGGACTTTTTACCACTGGCCATAACACAGGGACTTTTTACCACTGGCCATAACACAGGGACTTGTGACAACTGGCCACAACACAGGGACCTCTGACCACTGGCCACAACACAGGGACCTCTGACCACTGGCCACAACACAGGGACTTCTGACCACTGGTCACAACACAGGGACTTCTGACCACTGGCCACCACACAGGGACTTCTAACCACTGGTCACAACACAGAGACTTCTAACCACAGGCCACAACACAGAGACTTCTGACCACAGGCCACAACACAGAGACTTCTGACCAATGGCCACAACACAGGGACTTCTGACCACTGGCCACAACACAGGGACTTGTGACCACTGGCCACAACACAGGGACCTCTGACCACTGGCCACTTTAATAGTGAATATAAAGAATTCTTTTACTTCTTATAAGTAATAGGATTAATTTGACATTCCACACTGGTATCTGATGTGGCTGTGGGTGCATGTAGGACAGTTATAATATGGATATGACTGAAGTTGACCTGATCTGGTTAACAGATGATCAATAAAGATTGACTCCTTGGTGTCCCTCCCTTCGGTTAAAATGGATAATATTTATCCTTTTTTCAGAGTTGATCATTTCACCACAAGATTTAAAATATTGTTATGTAGTGCATCTATAGCAAACATCAAGTTTTACTGATGGGACAAAGTACCTTGTATCAGATATGTCTCTCTCCAATCTTGCCTTGTTAATGTTATCTACTGATAGACTTCTAGCTGACTTCATATAATATCATTCCCAAATCAGTTTCAGTATGCATTCCATTATTTCAGTGCTGTGGCAAGTTAAGAGGTACCCCAGAGACTGTTCCATGTGGCACTGGAGACCCTCCTAAGCTCTGAACAGTGGATTGGGATTTCCTATAAAAAAAAAAGGGTTGATGTATTTTTTCAGGGCTAATGTCTGTATATTTCCTTATGGCTGGAGTTGAGGTCTCAAGGCTTCATTCTAGTGCCCGACAAAGATATTTTGTGGATTAATGATTGCTTTTTGCATGGGCAGAGAGACATGTCCCCTGGGTTGTTACTGAGATGATGGTTTTACTTCACTTTTGTCAAGTTGACCAGTGGCTTCATATGTCAGTGTTCCATAACATTGGTTGCTTCAAAACTCCCCTAAATATGTCAGGTTTGATTAGCTGAAGGCCTTCTTTGCAGAATTCTATAACGAAACACTCCTCTGTTGAAAACTATCTAATGACTAGTAGATTGGTTTGTTTTAGTTTATGATAGCTATATGTGGACTTGAATTGATCAAGAGTTTTTCTACATGTCAAATGCTGTGAAGCCACAGTCTTATGATATAGTAAATAATTACAGTAATTTATCCTTATATGGTGCAATCAATGAAGATCTAAAATTACATATTGCTAATTAAAAAATTTAAGTTTTGTATCTGAGAATAACTTATTAAGATTAATTCAAAGGATGGAAGATCTAATGCAATACAACTTTTCCTTATAAGTTTCTATAATAGGATTTTAAATGTAGGTCCATGACAGTCTCAGAATTTTAAAGTCATCTGCAGTGCTTATGACTGTATGCAAACATTGGTGCATATATTATTATTGTCAATTCAACATAAAATTTGATAGTTATTTTCTTAAACAGAATATACTTAAAGATGTGTTTATGTTTGACCATCATCATGTTGTTATTGCAGGATAACCCATGTCCTGTCTGCCTTGTGTGTATATGTATAACTATTGTTATGTTGTTATTGCAGGATAATCCAACATGTCCTGTCTGCCTTGTGTGTATATGTATAACTATTGTTATGCTGTTATTGCAGGATAATCCAACATGTCCTGTCTGCCTTGTGTGTATATGTATAACTATTGTTATGTTGTTATTGCAGGATAATCCAACATGTCCTGTCTGCCTTGTGTGTATATGTATAACTATTGTTATGTTGTTATTGCAGGATAATCCAACATGTCCTGTCTGCCTTGTGTGTATATGTATAACTATTGTTATGTTGTTATTGCAGGATAATCCAACATGTCCTGTCTGCCTTGTGTGTATATGTATAACTATTGTCATGTTGTTATTGCAGGATAATCCAACATGTCCTGTCTGCCTTGTGTGTATATGTATAACTATTGTTATGTTGTTATTGCAGGATAATCCAACATGTCCTGTCTGCCTTGTGTGTATATGTATAACTATTGTCATGTTGTTATTGCAGGATAATCCAACATGTCCTGTCTGCCTTGTGTGTATATGTATAACTATTGTCATGTTGTTATTGCAGGATAATCCAACATGTCCTGTCTGCCTTGTGTGTATATGTATAACTATTGTCATGTTGTTATTGCAGGATAATCCAACATGTCCTGTCTGCCGTGTGGAGGTTCAGCTGCACTGACGTCCCTGCCTTGCAGTCCATGGTAACTTAAGGTACATATCATATCATAGGCTAATGATCATGGTAACCTAAGGTACATATCATATCATAGACTAATGATTAGGTCTGCTTCTTCTTCTTGAACAATAGTTCATAACAATAGTACAATAAAGACTAAATCTTTTCTATGGGGGAAAATTGTGAATTTTACAAATACTGTATTTTGTAAGTCATTATTTCTTAAAATAGGAGCATTCCTATTGAGTTGTTGCAACAAAATTGAAAACAGACTACCTTATACTTCTATTCTATGCTTTAAATGCACCACAAATGCTATACAAAAATATAATAGTTTTTATGATATTAAGATGATGTATCTGAAAGTTTAATAATTTTTGCCCATTGAAAAGATCCAGTCATTATTGAATACACAAACTATGTCTGGGTAAGTTTGGACTCATGGTCAGCCATTTGATTTCTTTCTCTAATGAGCAAAGACTAAAAGCTGATCTTAAAAATAAAGGTTTTGTGGTGGCCTGTGAGCTCATCTTAATTTTGCAAGCTTAATTTTTGAATACTCTGTTTGCATTAAGAAAAACATGAATGTATATTTTTATTTTGATATTGGAAATTTATATTGAAAAGGATATGCTATTTCTATACAAGTGTCATATATATATCTTAATGAATTAGATTTGTTTGACAATGTGTACCACCATTATTACAGTTCTTATTTCCTGGGAACTATTTTATTTGATTACATCAAGTTTAATTTAGGAAGTCACATTTTACTTCAGTGATATGGTTAAAAAGATTTTGATATGTGGATGACAAAAAAATTTTTTTTTGGATTCACGACAATATTTTGATGCCTGATCTGGTACACATCTCTGAAGAATGTTGTATAGTTTTATTTTTTGTATTGTCCGTTGTTTTATGGTTTCTCTGTTTTTGGTAAATGGCTTGTGTTTTTGTTTTTTATTTCTGTAAAGTATTGTGTGTGATTTGTCATTTGGGATCAGTAAGCCAACTGGAATTTATCCGTAGCATCAAGAGTGTGTTGCAGGCAATCTCTTGCTCTGCTGTCTAATAGGTAATAGCTTGCCACTCTCAGCAGGCCATGCCAGTTACATGTCCATCACATATGAGGTCCACATACATGGACTTTTATAAAGTTAAAAATCTCAGCTGCTCTGTAATCACTTTGCAGTCCAAATTCATCTCCAATTCTATTACTGTGAATGACACCCCATTCATAGGGTGTTGACCACTTCAAGGTCAAGGTCAGATTATACTTGGTCAAGGTCAGGGTGTGTCAGGTCAAGGTCAGTGTTATCATGGAAAGTAAATGGTGCAAGGCAAGAGAGTTCACAATGGACTATGAAATTTTTATTGTGTTCATGTCATGCTGCTCATTATTGGTTTCATATTATCATCATTGGCCTCATTTCTTAGAAATTATTATGTGAAAGGAAAACTAGATCAATTTAGAAGGAATTCAATTATATTTGATCAATGTTATCAAAAAGAGAGATGAAAGAGTACAGCTATGTATATTGTAGTTTGGAAAGAGTTACACGTGTTGCTGATATATGGCAAGATTTTGATAAAAACTGATCTATTTCACATGTCAGATGCATATGTTGTTGCTTTAACTGTACTATTTGTCTGTGTTATTTGTTTATGTTAAATAGCTTTTTTTTCACAGTTGATATGCAGGGGATTCTTTTTCTGGGATATTGTAAAGTGCTTGACTTCAAGGTGTAAGTTGTGTTGTAAAATGCCACATTGAGCTAAATAATAACTTGCATATTTGTTCGCAACATGAATTCACTTTTTTTTTTTTCAACCTTACTTTCAACCTCTTTGTTAAGTGTATGTGTACTTTAGTTCAACGCTTTTGCTGCAAATGCTTGAGTGACAGCAGCTGCTCTAGCTTGTGGCAAAGATCATGATATTTTCCTGCACTCTGGTTGTGATAATTGTATAAATATGCAAGTGCCCAGTTTTCCAAAGTGTAGACTGATTTTTTTCTGTCAGAATGATATTTAATATGCGGGTATCTCAGGGAGATGACCATAGTATAGCTGAGTTGCTGGTACCAAGACCTGACTGTGTCCACAGTATTTGACTGTATACCTAATGTACCTCATTTGTTTTGTAAAATAGTGTTCATTGTATGTATGTATTTATAGTGTAGTTAAATGGTATTAAAATCTGTTTCTGTACTATAAAAGGTGAGAGGACTGTTACTCACCTGGACAAGTCTTATATGACATACTGTATAGACAACGTGAATGTTTAATGGTTTTGTAATGTATCATAGTTATGATTACTGATAATAAAACGTTATTGCAACTGTACTGTATAGATGTTGGTTTTATCTTTATTAGCAAAATGTGTTTTGGATATGCTGCAATGTATTTGTTTTGTGAGTGAATCGTGTATCCACCCAATGTAGCCAACTACGTATACGACTTAACGTACGCGCGGGCCCAGGTATCACGCAGATAGGTGGTGTTGTTTTTCCCTTGATTCTCGCCTTAACGATTAGCGCGATCGGTGTTCGCTGCTGCAGTGGCACTAATTGGCCCTCAAACTTCTCTTTGCCGTCCAGATAAATCATTCCTAACAAACATTTTGACAGTTTACCTACGCATATAGGGTCGGCTGTGAGTTGAAATGAATGACCTTGAATTTTAATGGTGAAATAGAAAAACATCCAGTTAAAAAAATATAAGAGTGAAAGGTTCCTGTAGAGCGGTTTTCAATGAACACTGCGCCAATAACGCATTTTCTGAAAGGTTCTTAAAATGCTAGCGTAAAACCTTCCAAAGATCCTGTAATTTGAGAATACCCGACTTTCAATTAATGTCGTCCTATATACAAATTGGATGAAAGTTGGAAAAGCTTCTACCAACTTGAAACACGTGCTTTCGACAATAATAGCTATAAAACATTTTGGTTCAATCTTCCTTGCTTGAACTGCCTTTTCTTCTAATTATACTTTAGTTAACGGACAGCTTTACCCCATGTTTGATGTATTTTTGAAATGTAAGTCCCTTCCGGTCAATATATTTTTGTCGTCAATACCAACAGGTGTCATGGCCAGAATTTCTGCCCCAAATAAAGTGCCAGTCGATATCGAGCAAAGACACATATGAATACTTGTTTAGTTATAACAATGGGCAATCAATAGAGAAGGTCAATAAAATCGAGCTGCCCTTTCGTTTTGACTTATTTCCTAGCACATTTATTCTCACCTACCCTGAGCAGAACGCGATCACCTCGTGTTTTTTTTTGATGACTAGATACCCGCTGTGGGATGGACTTAACGCTACAGGTGAGGCGACGGCCTTAGGTCTTCAATTAATTGTATTTCGAATTAACTGAATTATATTATTATTTATTTTTGTGTTTACTGGGCTGTGTGAGACTTTAGTGTATAAACCCCAGGAAAAAATGAATGACCTTGGTCCTGACGCCACTGTTGAACACAGTAGAAATGATTTTTAAACAGTTAGAGGGAAATGATAATATGCTCTTTCTATCCAAGCTTTGCCATGTTCAAGGAAGACCTTTATGATGCATGTAATTGTAAAAATATTGGTTAACTAGACGAGCTGGGTAGCAAATATCAGTTGCTCCGTCACACGTTGGGCTAAAAGTTACCTTTACAATTGCAGACGTATCGTCTTCTTTGCACTGTTGGATTCTCGTCGTTAAGAAAGTACTTGAACTGGAAATTTTTGTAAAAGTCGAACATTCAATCATTAAGATGACAGCGTGCCCAAGTATAAACCCGTTTTTACAGCGAGTTGAACAGCCAACAAAACTATCACTTGCACGGCAGTTTTCATGATTCAGACGACAATAATATGCTGCGGTTTAAGTATTAAATCTGGCCGGCATTATCGAAGAAAGAATTTTGTCAGATTACTGTCCATTTGTCATTAGAAAAACAATACAAATAGCTGGGGCTATTAATTTTATTTTTTCTGATACGTCAATAATTGATCGTTTGCTGCGAATTCATCTCACCTGAGTAACCGAGGCGGCGTAGGACGAGGTGAAGCAGGTAAACGACGCAGGACAAAGTTGACTGAGGGTAGCTTTATTATGTGAATAAATATAGGGTTGGGGTCGTGATCGCTTTTATGATCATTATGGACCGGCGTTTGGGGCGATGTGCTTATAACATTACCTGTTTGGCTTGAAGAAAATAAGTACCAGACTTTGAAATGTTGGAATCAAACAAAAGGTAAAACGAATACTAAAATTGACGGATCTGTGGCTGCCTTGAACTTGAGTTTATCTCACAAAAATGCACGCAGCGTCTTCTGTTCGATTGAGTAGCAGTTGTGATGTTCGTCGTGTGCTTTGATCAGCTAATAGCCTAAAGTGATCTGATCTGCCCACACTGACGACTCCATGACGTGGTGCATTTATGACGACTGGATCTGTTGGCATAGTTGAATAATAATTAATAGAAATGTACTACAGCTAACGTTTGCTTCGTAAAGAAAAGTTCTATAGTACTCTATCCAACCTATCTCTGACCTTAGCGGTTACAATGTGGTTTTGGGATTCCTTAGGCTTGTACGAGGTACAGAATGAGGAGAACTTTAATAAGCAATGTGTTTTCTTTGTAGGTAGCCTTGTTATCTTGTAACCTGTCTGCGAAGAACTAAAAAGCGTTGAGAAATATACCCCCCCCCCCCCCCCCCCGCAAAGCTTCTGAGCTTATATTGCGGCAACTGAATCACAGATTTGTTAAGAGCTTTTTGAGTTTTGCTAATGTGCTTTTTGATAGGCTGAGTATGAAGAACACAAAATATAAGAGCCATTTCCTTGGATAACGTTGGGGTTTTACGGGTGAAGGCAGCAAACCGGAGGGTGAAAGTCACAAGGACGCACGCCACGTGTCTCGACGGCACGTAATAACCCAATGTACTGATACTTTTCTTTTTCAAAATGCTTTTTTTTAAAGAAATTTATGGCGGAGATGGAATAAAAAAAAATAAAGTGTAAACCAAAAGTGGGAGTAAGCTATTTGTGGTCTGACTGCATTTTGTGGAAATTTTCAGCTCCTTTCTTCCTCTTGATCATTATCACTTGATGCTGCTTTCGTAGAAAATTAACAGATCGGCTTTAGGAAATTATCTCATAAAAGAAAATCTGTCGGTTGTAAGGAGCAAATGGGGTTTCCTTGAATGGCCTCGAGCTTTCTCTGCGCTGTCATCTGTTTAGGCTTGGTTGACGGCCTCGTTAATTTACCGAAGGCTGCGCACTCAATGTTCAAATTACGAGGCTTACGGCACGTATGAACAGTTCAAGTCACAAATGCGTCTCAAAATAATGGACTTATACCTCCTAAATTTAACTTGTCCAACTAACAATTTCAGTTCAACTGGTATGAGCGCACTTAAAGATCATTAGCTGCAGCGTTGCGGGGGTGCTTCGTCTCGGAAAGACGGCTCTTATCAAAAGTAACAAATAGAATCCGACCAAGCAGAGGCAGTGACACGCAAAAAATTACAAACTGACAACAATGACATCAGTTGTCGATACAAATGCAAAAAAGGAGGGATAGACTGGCTGATGTTTTTTCTACTGCATATCAGTCCCTGCTGGATGTGTGAGTGAAGAATTCTAACTATCCAATATTTGGAGCGAAATCGTCAGAGCGTGAGTTTACAAGGGGAAAGTTCAGCCAATCAAAGTGTTCAATCACAGGGCTGACGTGACTCTTCTTCTTTTTTTCTTTTTCCTACTCTTGTTGCGACAGGTATATTACAGAGAGAGCGGTAGCAGTACAACAGTGCTCTGTGGATTCATGTTTGGTTCGGGACATCTACGATTAACAACCAGCTACAGCCGCGCTAATGTGTGTGTTTTGTAACTTTAACACATTAATTAGGAAACAGAGGCCTTTTTACGATAATCCCAGACGCGCAGCAAGCTTGCTGTCGTTCTGAATTACGACGCATTTAATATTTCACTCTAAACTATATATTTAGATTTTACGTTTGGAACAGCTAGAGTCGTGCAGCTTGCTGCAAGAGGTCGTTCACAGCACCCGCTCACATGTCACCTATGCTTCACATGGCCAGGCAGACCACTAAATTACCACAGGACTTTGGAAACGAGCGTCATTTTGTCTGACAGGAAAGGCAGTCGAAGACGTGGAGTGTAACTACGATTTCTAAGTCACTCTTCAGTTTTCTCTTACATGCAGCTTCTTGGTTCATCTGAAAGTCCGCTGAAATATTTCCTTTGCTTATTTAATGTGGCATTTGAATGACATAACAACAGCGAAATGACAGCCGACCTATGGGATTCGGAAAATTTGCAAGCGTCTTGAACGACAGACAAGTTGGATAGTAGTGTATTTGTAGAGCGTCGTTCTTTCCTGTACGAACCGCGGTGAGTTTGATGCTTTCTCGTTTTTGATACTTATTTACATTAATTGAGTTTTATTTGGGGGCATATGTAAAGGGTATGAACGCAGGCACTGGAAAAGACTTATGCCTCCCATATAAGTTTACGTTATTCGTGATCCCGCGTTTTTATGTCTGACGTGTGGATGACTTTATCCAGAGGATAAAATTTCTATTTTGAAGTGAAAAAATGGCATCTGCTTTGCCTACGTATACACGGTTTTGCAGGTTTAACCTCTGAAACGAGCACTACGTACGGTTCGTCGGTCCACATTTATACACGCTTCAGGTTCTTGACTCGATATTTTTTCTTTTTTCCTGTGAACGCAATAAGCCCCCATTGGAGACTTGTTTTAGTGCCAAGTTTAGTGCGAATCTTACTTTGCCAAGCCATTAAAACGTTTCTCAGAAAACTCGAATTGATGATTTATTATTACTGCAGTTGCGATTAAGTTCCTTTCGTAAGCGAAAGACACGTTTCACTCTTAATGCTCGCGTCATTATATTGCTCTAATGTAGGATTTAAAATATTATTTTATCGAAGAGCATTTCAGTCATCGTTGCAATCTACAAATCTTCACTAATTTGCCAGCAAATAATTCTTGTATTTTAAAAAAACATTTAAAACGCACTTAATGCCATCACTAAATATTCTGCGCAACCAGAAGCTTGCGGGAATGCTCTTGATCGTAGTTAACTCCTGACGGCAAGTGAAACAAATTAAACTATTCCAAAGCAAGTGCTACCTGAACTAATTATGGGTCTACTTCTCAAACATTTCTGTTCTTTCTCTTATAACCTACGTACAACAGTAGAGAGGTTTTTATACCATGGCCCCCTTCGTATTGTCTGCAAGGGCGTACGTGTGTATAACAAAGACACGTTTGGTCCCTGGTGTTTGAGGCAGACATAAGATATGCTATTAATTTGAGTTTGGACAGGAAAAGTTAAACAGTTGCATTTTATTTCATCACTCTAAAGAACCGCAGCATACCCGCTGTCTCAAATGAAAGATAGACGGCAGTCATTTATAACGCAGATTTGGATATTTTGGCGTTTTGAGTTTTATGACCGCGTCCCCGTTGTAGACTTCATACACGGGTCACGATTCGTTAAACCAGAGCAGAACTAACATGTTTACATACTCGGTAGCACCTCATAGATATTTTCGACGCGTGTATACAAAATGCTTATGTATGGAGCAGAGCTCTGGTACTGTTTTGAAAGAATGTCAAAAGTTCCCATGCTTTCAGTGATGTTTTAGGCTTCTTTGGTGTGGAAACCATGTATCATATACAAAGTGCCCTTTCGCCAGGATGCAATAGGCAAGATGGCTCTGTCCACTAAACTGAAGTGTCACGTCACTGACCTAGAGTGTCTTCGTCACTGACCTACAGTGTCACCGTCACTAACCTAGAGTGTCTTCGTCACTGACCTAGAGTGTCACCGTCACTAACCTTGAGTGTCATCGTCATTAACCTTGAGTGTCATCGTCACTGACCTAGAGTGTCACCGACACTAACCTTGAGTGTCATCGTCACTGACCTACAGTGTCACCGTCACTAACCTAGAGTGTCTTCGTCACTGACCTAGAGTGTCACCGTCACTAACCTTGAGTGTCATCGTCATTAACCTTGAGTGTCATCGTCACTGACCTAGAGTGTCACCGTCACTAACCTTGAGTGTCATCGTCACTAACCTAGAGTGTCATCGTCACTGACCTAGAGTGTCACCGTCACTAACCTTGAGTGTCATCGTCACTAACCTTGAGTGTCACCGTCACTGACCTAGAGTGTCACCGTCACTAACCTAGAGTGTCTTCGTCACTGACCTAGAGTGTCACCGTCACTAACCTTGAGTGTCATCGTCACTGATCTAGAGTGTCACCGTCACTAACCTTGAGTGTCATCGTCACTAACCTTGAGTGTCACCGTCACTAACCTAGAGTGTCTCCGCTACTAACCTAGAGTGTCACCGTCACTGACCTAGAGTGTCACCGTCACTAACCTTGAGTGTCACCGTCACTAACCTAGAGTGTCTCCGCTACTAACCTAGAGTGTCACCGTCACTGACCTAGAGTGTCACCGTCACTAACCTTGAGTGTCATCGTCACTAACCTTGAGTGTCACCGTCACTAACCTAGAGTGTCTCCGCTACTAACCTAGAGTGTCACCGTCACTGACCTAGAGTGTCATCGTCACTAACCTTGAGTGTCACCGTCACTAACCTAGAGTGTCTCCGCTACTAACCTAGAGTGTCACCGTCACTGACCTAGAGTGTCACCGTCACTAACCTTGAGTGTCATCGTCACTGACCTAGAGTGTCTCTGTCACTGACCTAGAGTGTCACCGTCACTAACTTGATATAAACAAGTAGCCTAGGTTGTTTCAATGCAATAGTATCCTAAAATGTTTTAATATAACATAGTAGCTGTTTTATACAAACCACCAGCCGGTACCCAGCAAACAAAACCTTTTATAATGTTACCGTAACGTTTTTGGGATATAGAACGTTATGGCAACGTTATAACAATGTTTTGGGTTTGCTTGGTAGTATTTCAAACACTAAACCATTTTGTTTTTAACGCGTTGCTTAAATTATTTTAAACCACTAACTTAGAATAGTTTTATCTCCTATAAAGGAGGCCTAGGATTACTGATGAAATATTGAATTGCAACAGAAATAGAACGGCTGTGGAGATACCCACAGCAGTGACCGGTAATAATAATAGTAAAGATGTGATAGAGAAACTCTTTGCTGACGTTCAGAATTGTAGATATGTAAATATTCTCTACATGTAATGGAAAAATCAGTCCAATAAGTAAGAGAAAAGTTTTCATGCACCCCCATGCAGTTTAGATCTTAAGGGACAATGTACTTTTGCCCTAGAAAAAGAAAGAATGCAATTTTTTTCGTAAAAATACTTCTTTGTGCTAAAAGACTTATTTCTTGACATTTAAAGCAGAAAATTACGTTGCTGTAATTGATACTTGTTAAAGCACCCCTCTTCAGAGTTATAGATTACACATTTCGTACCAAAGAAAGTTACAAAGGCCCATATGAAACTACATGCTTGTCCCTTTCACGATCTCTTCGACAGATGAAAGGCACATTGGTCATATCAGTTCTGAAATCCAAAGGGACGCTAGCGTCTTATGTATCATTTATAGCATTGTATATATAGCGAGAGAGAGAGAGAGAGAGTCGAAAAATACGATTGAGTCCATCCGTTAGGTGCGTTTGCTGTTGGTCTCGTGGCGAACTGAGGAGCACACATTGCGTGACTTGACCAAGAACAAATGTTACGAAACGGTTGGAATTGTGTTGTAGCTTTAATTCCCTAAATGATTATCGTGAAGCAATACACGAGATTGCCACTAACCACAAACTAATGACCACTATAAATCATGGTTTCTAATCATATTTGTGACCAAAGAGGTCAGCGTTTGAAATGTGTATATCGTTTAGTTTACCACCAAACATTTGCGTGTAATAGTCCAGAGAGACATTGTTGGTGATTGTTTTTCTTTTTTCTTTTTCTTTTTTATTTCGTTAAGTCTTGATTCTTCCTTATTTTGGAGTTGCTTGCCAGTTCTTGGCGCGTGCTCTTCTCTTGACGACAATTCTATTTGGCAGGATGATGAAAGTTTATGTAACGTCCCTGATATCCAATCGACTCTAGTTAGTTCTATCTGTTACAACAATAGTTTTGAGCGGTTTCATTAAAGTATAATGACATTAATTAATGAAACTCGATGCTTGAAAAGCCGGCGTAGTTCGGGGAAATCAGCGTCCATTTACTCTAGTATTTATGACTTATTGGTCCGCATGGGGGAAATCCTCCAATTGGAACCAATACATAGACAATAAATGCCAAATCACTAACTATGTAACAATCCCCCCTTGGGAGTGCACGGACTGCAGTCTAATGTCCGGTGGGGCACCTGCTCTTATTACTTGTGATCAAATCTTGGTGATTGCTGAAAGGCTCGGGCTGCAGTGTGTCCGCGTGGAACCTAGAAAGAGAACTATACAGTCTTGATGGAAATGTGTTAAGGTATGTCAAAGGGAAAAGAACATCTTACTGGCATACCAGGTCAGTGCAATATTGAACCAGGTTTTTGGTGATTTTTCTGCATTACGAGAATGGGTTAGCGGAAACACCTCTTGATCTTGTCGCCAAAGATAGGCTCAGATAAGTCTGGTTATTACTTTAATATGTTTTTGCCTCCATGTAATTGCACCAGCCATCTAGATTTGACCGCACAGTCATAAATTGAGTGGGTTTTAGTGACATTGAACAGATGCTGTGAGAAATCTAAGAATAACGGTAATACCGCGCGGTTTCTTGTCCCAGCACCAAATCTGAGATTCTGCGGTCGCCGAGATGAGATGAGTAAAGAAATACATATGTGCAGCATTGAGGAGGCACAAAGTGCAGTCAATGAACAGCAATGAACTGTAGCAAAAGAGTTGAGTTCTCGTGGTAGTTCATCTACTTAGACATCTGCGTCGAGTTGCGTTAGCTGCCTCAGCAGTCATCGTAGATAGCGGAAGCGGAGTTTCCTTGCTGAGAAACAAAACATAGACCTTTACTTACGTTTATACGTCATGGCCTAAGTTCATGGAATTGCTTCAAGAGTATTTTTACAATGGATGTATATTGTTCTTAATTGCGCGTTTGCTTGGTTGGTTATATTAAAGATAAGGTATGTCTTACAAGTTATAGATGAATACGTTACAGTTGAAACGCGTATGTTGAAGTAATCTATCGGTTTTACTACTTAGCGGGCCCATCAGACGCTGTGCGAGATATTGATGTGTAGATCTGGTTCACTGCCTCGAAATATTGAAAATTATGTGCTATAATTGATATGCGCCTTCGGTTCATTGGTAAAACTTTAGCAGCGTCGTCTTGGCAGCACTGGAGTGTATCTGGGGCTGTAGAAGAGGCGTTTGGTGGTCGCCGAGGACCACTGCCGCACTTGGAGCAGGAACAGAGGCCAGTAAGTTGACCAACTCCGTATGTCAAGTAAGTTGTGGCTGGAAATTTGACCATAAAAACAGTTGAAAGTAATGTTTAACCTCAAGTGTTCAGGATGCCGCTAGTTTCATGTTAATCGATAAGAATAACTATTTAACAGAAAATTGTTCTGCAACCGCAACTTACTCAGAGTGAAGAGCAACAGATTTCGTGAGCTTCAGATGTGTAGCTGCAAATGTACTCTCTGTCATTTCGGATCCAAAAATGAAATTGGAACTTGTTATACCAAAGATTCATACGATGAACACAAGCAGTGTACGACCGAATCCCTTTGTTAACTACATGTAGGTACACCCCTTCGTCAAAATTGTCTCCCTATATTTTAATATGTTCAATTGTTTGAATAATACGTGTGTTTATGAACGCTGATTTTACTAGAGAATCGCAGCAAAGCTTTTTGGGAAACTTTTCTGAGGACAATAAAAATGTCCGGATTTACATGTAGTAGGACCTGCTGTGGTCCGCAAGGACTCGGTTTGCGAAATGTAAGAAAGATAAAGAAGAACATTAAATTTACGGCTTGTACCGGTAGACCTGCATGGCTGTGGCGTATGTAGGTTGTGGAAGTTATAATTAGGCGTGTAGAATGTCACTTCTTATTCGGTATCGGCCGGGTTAAAGGCGGACGCCCGCTTTTATTCAATTTATTGTTTGGAATTAGATGCTGGCTTGGGTTGTTTAGAATCATTCGAGGATTGGATCTAACATGCTTGGTGGTAATTTTTATTTATTAGGCATACAGTTGGTCGTTCTTAACTAATTCTGTGGACAGTGCCTTTTTTAAGGTCTTTGTGTATGA
This sequence comes from Lingula anatina, assembly GCF_051362555.1. Taxonomy (NCBI): domain Eukaryota; kingdom Metazoa; phylum Brachiopoda; class Lingulata; order Lingulida; family Lingulidae; genus Lingula; species Lingula anatina. The sequence goes on from NC_141767.1 coordinate 70,630,965, forward strand.
AGAGATTTGGATAGGTATGAATCGAACGCACCATGGCCATATTGAAATGAACAGAAATGGGAATAACCTTCAAATCAATTGTTTGCGTATTTGAAACACCATTATTTCTTCTCTGTCACTGGTCTCTTTTTCCCAGTTTTGAATTTTTCATTTCTGTATCGATTCATTCTTATTCCCCTGGAAACTGGATGTCATTTTAAACATGGCGATTTTTAGGACGTTAACTTTGGGAATTATATACGTATAAGGGTTGTTTGTGGCCTCACTGTACAAATGTATATGATACGAGCAGTCCCCTTATCCAGAGATCTGGGGTGATCATTTCTCATTCTAGAGCGCGGATGGAGCTATTTCGTTGTCCGAGATGAAACAGAATAGCTCAAAATCAAACCGAAGTACACTTTTACTGAAATAGATGATGCCATGTTTTTCATACTTCGATTCCAGGTTGATGACTTTTCACGGAAAACACTTGTTAACGCTATTACATCTAATCAGAAACATTTTAATGACGTTCTTATTGAAAATATTTCAATTACTAACAGTGTTTCGTTCGTTGATTACTGAAATTAGGATGCACCTGACAACGGTGGTATAATTGTAGAAACTTCAGCCAAGTGCCCATATAGACGACTTAAGTTGGATTTCAGGTCGTCAATAGCTGCGTATTAGCACCTAGAACAATACACTGAGACTCTTGTTGATGGCAGCTGGGGTAAGCATTCAATAATTCACAATTATTATACGATACTTCATTTGGTGTACTGCAATTTATTGGCGTTGAAGTACTATTCTGGGCTGTTGTAAATTGCAATCGCCATTCAACTTTATAAGTATTGCATTTTCACTTAACGTTATATGTGGCTTTTAATTCCAATGTTTTACAATAAACTGTCCCCAGAAAGTGCAGACAAATCACGTTAATGTGAATTTGATTATGTGTTAGACAACGCGTGTGTACAATATGTGAGTAGCAGTGCTGTCCACTATTGTTGATCGTTATTCATTCTGGAAAGAAGCATATCCTCCTACACGTGCCTCTCCGAGTAGAAAAGAAATGTGCTCCTATGCCATTATTTTAAAATACCCTCGTAGTTTGCGTGGCATCCGATGGCATAGTTAAGCTGGCTTTATTTGATGAAGAAATAAGCAGTAATTACCTAGAGCGCAGCCTTTTTATGTACAGACATTTAGTGTCTTTTTATGTACAGACATACAGTGTCTTTTTATGTACAGACATAAAGTGTCTTTTTATGTACAGAGATATAGTGTCTTTTTATGTAGCCATCGCCTGTGTCTGTCGTCCCCGTCAGTGTCGACGTCGCCGCCGCAGTGCACATTCAGAGAAAGCACAATACGTCGAAAACCGTTTGGCCTATTGGTGTCAAACTTAAGAAACTGATGAACAGAAGTAAAATTCAGGTCGAGTTCGAATCTCAGCTTCATTGGATCATTTTCATGTAACTTATGTTTTTTAGCATTTTATTACCCTATGTGATGGGCGTTTTATATTCAAATTTCCAAAAGTGATCAGTATTACCAAAATACAGGTCGAGTTCGAAGATCAGCTTGGAAATCAAGCGGCAGAGGATTAGATCGTTCGTTTACCAAAAATGTTCTTACCCAGAAAGTGTTTTTAGCGCCTGGGACAACATATGACCCTCAAAAGATAACGGAACCTATGCCCAGAAGGGTGGTGGCTAGAACAAGATCATGTAGCTATTCTACAACAGGTTGGCACTGACATAATAACATGGGTTTCGTAAGGGCAAAAGACTGGTCTGTAAACTTGTAGTAGAAATACTAAATTTACAAGAATTTTCCAATAAAATACTAATGAAAAACCTAACAACTCCAGCTGTTGTTCACCTTCAAGCAAAATATGATGCAATACTTTTGCCACTCCCCTGTTGTTGTAGGGGTTGTTTATCTTAGTTACTGTTCTGAATTATGATGGGCCGATGAGACTTTTATAGGTTTATGTTAAATAATATATATATATATATATATATATATATATATATATATATATTTCAAAATTGATTTTCATACTCAAATGTTTCTTTTTGTACATTTAAGATCATGGCTGAAATGAATATTTTGATGCTGTCTTATTACTTCCAAGTTCTTATCGAGGTGGTGTCTGTCCTGCTTCTCTGAACATGTAGTTTACTACGTACGTATTTCCTAACTTTTTATACGTATAAAAATGAAAATTCTATTTTCGATTTCCACCAATTTGGCTAATTCTACTCGTACAATCCATCTTTTATCAATCTAAATATACCCTGTATAGATGGATGCCAGATGAGCCATTCAAAATATGATTTTCCTTTTGAGATTTCCCCGCTGAGATAACATTGAAATGTTTTTTATGAGCAGCAATCGCCGCTAAATGCCTTAGCACTTCAGATCGAGAAGGGATTAATTTTCTTCTGAAATTTGAACTAAGTGCCGCGCTTCTTGTTCGAAATTGACTTGACCTGAAACGCAAAGTGGGCATAAATTGGCTGTTTTTTTTTTTTTTTTTTTTTTTTTTTCAGTTGATTCCTACGTGGTGTTACAATGGTGACGGTTGAGAAGAGAGTTTACCTGGTATTGTATAGCATTGAAATAATAACTTGTATTAGATTTCAATATAAGATCGACCTTTGACGATCCGTGACATCCACTAAAGCTGGTTGCCATAGCTACATTACGTTTTAGTGTCTTTACCGATTAGATAATTTTACCACATATGACGGTGTGGTCTTCGCAGGAAGTCTTGCCATTGTTAACGTTTGTGACAGACTCGAGGTTCTGTCCGGTTGTTTATGTTCTAAGGATGGTAGTGGTATTTAGGTGTCTTATAGCTAAACCTGATCTCTTCTCTTTCGATGTCATATAGGATTTCAAATACGCCACAGTCCCTCACACAATGCACTGTGTTTGAAATGGTTTCAATAATTGAGTAATGGTCCAAAAACGCACATTTCTTCTGGATCTACCATGCGTTGTGCTTTGTTTTTGTATTAGAACTGACGTCACACGATCGCCACTATCCAAGGCAATTATACTTTATGTTTAGAGGTCGACAAACTGTTGCCTTATTAACGCAGATATTAGTTCTTGTTTCTGTTCAGTCAATTACCACTGGTATAGAAGCAGACAGTCAGGCGACAGTCGAACCCAGCCTAAACCCGTCATTTCCCTTGCTGCTTCTGCTGATTTCGCCATTTCCCGTTGTATCATATAGACAGCGACAACTGTACTCGTTACCCAGTTTAGCTGCCTCTATATACGTATGAATATAGAATCAGTTACAATTACATTGTAGTAAGTTAGGTTATGCCTTCATTTTACATGATAGCATTGTAGATGATTCAGCTTGTTATTTACAACACAAGCTTATAGAACTGCTAAGGCCTGCACTTCGGCAAGAACCGTGTTTCTAAACTACAACTCAAAGCAATGATCAGTGGAAGCCGCTGTTTAATTGAACTCGTTGCTGCAGTGTCTGCGATCCCGTTTGGCTTCATTGGTGATGAACTTGCGCTCTTTTCTGACGCACGTTTTCCTAATTTGCCATTTACAACACAGAGTCGCAGTGCGGCAGGCCTGACAGCTATTTAGAACAGCGCGGACTTTCTTTTTCACACCGATTTTAAAAAGAAATTAATGGATATACGTGTTAAGGAACAACCAGCACTTTGTAAAGCAAATAAAATGGATTACATGGGCTTCTGCCAATTCACGTTTGCGTTAAACCCATACGGAAGTATTTTTTAAAAAATATGTTTATTTTTCTCATATTCATTTTCGCGGAGTTTCGTTAATAGTCACTTAGTTGTGTATGATGACGGGATGAGGAGTGGTATGGCAAGCCAAAGGCCGACATTTATATCTTGGAGTGTTTAAAAAGTAGCAGGTGCCTGCTGGGGAGCACTTCCACGTGTTACATCATACATCATGTCCTGACGGAGTTAAAGCGACAAATGTGGCCTTCTGATATTGCAGTACCGTAGATCGGAACAAACGTCACGGGATTACTAACTATATTTGTGTGTTTTGCAGTTTTTGCAATTAAATATTGTTTCACTTGCCCAATGAAAGATAATTTAACTAGTCCTGGAAAAGAGGTTTCATTTGAAAGGTTTAAGAGTGACATGCTAGATATTAAATAATGTGGGTGTATGCGTCTTGAAACAAAAGTTTTTCCATAGAATACGTGAATGAATGTTCACATTGTGTGGTAAACTTAATCACACAGTATTTAGTCATCGTGCTTTTGTAGTACTACGCTTTCCTCTCATATTTAATATGAGCTTGCTCTTTATTGTCGATACACAAGGGAATTGTCTATGCAGCAATTAGGTCCAAGAACATCTCTGCTTGCTGAGACTGATATCCCCGTGGTTCAGTTAAGCTCTCGGCTCTTGTTTTGGACACTGGTGTCTTCCTGACTAACGGACTAAAAGTGCTGTTGAGGAACCGTGGATTCAGCGGCATAAGCTCCGCATTACACAATCGTAAAGTATCTTTGTACGGTGCAGTTTATGTCTATGTCAGCGAACCTGTCCGTCTGTCTGTCTGTCTGTCTGCCTGTCAGATTTTTTCCTGGCCGTCAGTAGGGGCCTGTACATATACATGGAGTAAAGAGAACGAAGTAGGTCTTTGAAGGAGCTACAGGTATTTGATTCGCAACGTGTTCACATTTGAGACGAATTATTCAACTGATCAATTTTATAATAATGATTTAGGAAGTTTGAAACCAGACTTATGTTCACGTAATACACAAGGGTGACGGTGCCTCGTAGAACATAATGCATAGTTTTTTTCTGTTGACTTTTAAAGCAATTATTTGATTGAAACTCCGATGTTTGCGTTGATATGTGGCTGGGACATGCTCACTTTGCTTTGATTTTCAACATTGCGCAAAATGGAGTGGATTTTTTTAAAGATTGCCATCCAGACAATGAGGCAATACATTTGAATGGAAAAGCAAACAATTGGGTGTCCAGTCTTTCTTTCTGTCTTTCTTTTTCCAGCAGTGCGACGTATATAGTTTTCCTTTTACTCCATAGGGTGCGCTGCTGGCCTGACCATTTTCTCAGTTTACCAAAATCTGGCGATGCTATAAATAAAATTATCCATCGGGTAGAAGACTGATTACAGGGAGAATTAAAGGAGCCATCCTGAGACAAATTGGAGTCACAAAAATGTATTTACTGGAATTTACCACGAATTAAACATGAGATCTTTCTTTATCTTTCTTAGTTGTTTGTTCAGAAATTTATTGCCTAGTAGCTTTTATTTTCCTTTAACTTGGATTATCGATTGATCCTTCTAATGTCTTATTGGAAAAAAGCAAAAAAGATCTTTCATCTATCTCTGTTTGTGTCTAATACTATTTTTCTTAAATCTTAATGAGTGTGAAATGTTGATGCTAAAGCGTAATCCACTCTGAGGTGTGCCCCAATTGTTGGGTTTTATTCAAATATCTTAAATATTCTTGTTCTTGTCAGCACTACCCTGATGAGTGTTCACTTTTTCTTTTCAAAACGCGAAATGTACAGATTGGCGTCAGCTGTGACAGAGACAATACTTCTCGACAGATACAATATATGGGATATATTTATCTTATGAAGTCTACTTATTCTTCCTTCGAGTTTGGAACCTTGTTTTTATAAATTATTGATGATGTTATATTTGCTCATTTCAGTTGATTTATCTGAACAGGGATGTACGGACTTCTTCTGGAGAGCATATATGAGTATCTGAAACAGACTTATGGCGAAAATGTCGCTGAAGAGATACGGAAACGCGCCAATATTCATCAGCACAGCTTTGTCACACACAAGGTGTACAGTGAGACACTGGTCCCACGCATGGGGGACGCTGCTGCCGCCATAACTGGAACGCCGAAGGACGAGTTAATGGAGCAGTTTGGGGTGGCATTTGTAACCTTCGTTGGTCACTATGGTTATGACCGCGTGCTGAGAGTTCTTGGGCGGCACATGCGCGATTTTCTGAACGGACTAGACAATCTGCACGAGTATCTGCGGTTTAGTTATGCCAAACTTAAACCTCCGTCGTTCTTTTGTGAAAATGAAACCAAAGAAGGACTAACTCTTCATTACCGCAGTAAACGCAAGGGATTCCTGCACTATGTGAAAGGGCAGATTAAAACGGTGGGCAGTTTGTTCTATAACACACATGTGGAGATAGACGTGATAAGCCACCGGGAAACCGAAGATCTCACCCACGTTGTATTTCAGCTCAAATTTGACAATTACGCATATAGGGAACCTGTTGAGAAAAAGGACATAACACAAACTACAAAACTTCACGTCCGTTCTGCTGTGTTCTTCGATGTTTTTCCATTCCACTTGGTATTTAACAGAGACATGTTGATACGCAGTGCCGGGAAGGGTTTGGAGCAGGTTCTGGAGGGACTGGAAGGACGACAGGTGGATACCGAGTTCGTTATGATGCGACCCTTGCTAGAATTTACCTGGAAAAATGTAAGTAAATATTTTCTTTACTTTCACAAAGTACGCAGTGGTCGTGTGGCGAGTGTACTGTTCTGTTTATTTGCCCAGTGCACGATGGGGTCGCTTACCAAAAATGAGTTGTAACGCCTGACCACGACTTGAAATTAATAAAACCACGGAGAATTAATTAGTAGAGCCTACTGAAATATTGCAGCCTTGTAATCTTGTTCTATTGAACATATGCATTATATATATTCTATATTATATATGTTATAGCCTTTATATTACAACAAATGACTGTAAAGATTTTGAAAAGCACCTTGTATTAATAATGTTAATTATTATAACCTTTAATGGATTAGAACACCGATTTGAGCAGACATCTCCTCACGTCTGCATTTTAGCAATGAAAGTGTCACGGATTGATAACTATATTCCGCTTTAGAGTTCACTGACTGCCTGGGATGTTGGAATTCACAATTATTGTGTTTTTGTCAATATATTTGCGTTCACGGATATATTACTTCCATCGTTTGACATTGATGAAAGAGGGACTATTTTCTGTACTGCAATCTCTCTCTTCCTTCCAGGTAATGTCTCACACTAATAACGTGTTTGAACTTCAATCGGTTAATGAGACCAAAGCACAGCGGCAGCAAGATTTAGATGATCTAAGCGACGATGGTAGGTTAACACCCGGTCCACTCTGTTAATCCGTATATTTAAAACAATCTCATAATGCATTTTTTGTTCGCTGATTGCCATATAATGTCTCCATTCAAACTTTTGTATACATATATAATGAATTTAACGCATATTTTCAGCATCTTGCTTCATCATGAATTTCCTTTGCGCTGTGCATTTGCGCTTCAAACTAACGTATATTTAGCAGCTTGCGAACAAATTACGGGAGATCCGTGAACATTGCTTTTCTAAATGCCCCTTTCAGGTCCTTTAAATGTGTATAATAGACTCTGACGGGCAGAGTACGGCCGCTGGTTCTGCATGCGAAGACTGCAGACTTTGCATCTAGGCATGGGTTGGTTCAGTAGTTCCCCACGGAATAATGTCTTAGATCATATTCCATCAATATTGGGGAAGCTAGAATGTTTGATGAGCGCATAGATCCCTTGGCGTGATATTTCACTGAAAAACATCAAAATTAATTGAACGTTATTGTAAAAAATAAACTCTTTATTATATAATCTAGGTTAAATACTGCACCTGTATATATAGATATCATGTTTGCTCCCCCCCCCCCCTGTGAGTTATTAAAGCTGACCAAGATGCCAGATAATTACAGTAATCACCAGATATAATTTTAAACAACAGACCGGGTGCTGCTAACGATTCGGTTGCTACATTTAAAAATGCTGGCGAAATAGTTATTACCACTGTCTCCCGTGTAATGGGAATAAAAAAGAAAATCGTTTCTAAAGAAATTCAAAGCCCACTAAGGAAAGGTCTGAAAGTCATACCTCGTAGACAGTAAACACGTTTGGTGATTTTAGAAATGATGTCCTTTTTTATCAAGAAATGATGTAACATTCAAAAGTAGGATTATTGTGCGTACTGAAAATGGAATGACGTCCCTATTGAAATGATGGAACTGTGCTGCCTCTTACATTTTGATTTCTTTAGTCACGATGACAGGTGCTTTACACAATGCCTGTTTTTCTCACGATTCTTTGGAGACGAAAGGTTAGATCTACACTTGTCTAAAATGATATCCCTTTAGAAATCCGAAACCGCCAGTGAGGCATACGAACTGATATTAGTATGATTGATTTTATCATAAGGACTTGATTATTGTTAAGTGTTGATTTTGACAAGTATTTAAGATGATGATGGTTTCCTATAACCCCGTACTACATCCCTTGAAGGCATCTACCCAAAATTTTGGGATAAATGTATTAGCGCGTTTATTACCTAATTGACCTGGTCAGGTAACTGTCTTGATGCCCTGGTTTAAAAAGGGTGAGGTGTTCGATAACATGCGTCGACATTAAGTTAACGCTGTCAAACAACACTCTTGTAACATTTTTAATGTTTTTATCATATTTCAGTTCAAACAAGTTCCCCAGCAAATAATGTAAATTAATTGCAAAAAGTTATTATTCAAATTTGGATTTCGTTCCTCAATGTCAGATTACTCTCAAAAATGTTACATCAAGTTGCAGGTTTGATTTGAATAAATGCAGCAGTGGCAGTTTAACCCACGGAAACACTTGCCTAAGCTATTATAAACACTATGAAGGTTATTTCTTGCTTCATGTAAAATACACGAAACCTATCCGGACTGTGTTGAACGTGAACCGCTGTTTGCAGTCACATGTTGAAAGGCTGGTTCTTATTCACTAGATGTCTGCAGCTTCCAAACCGAGACTGCATCGAGACGCACACGTGTTAGTCGTGCTTCCAGACGCATCAGTTATGCACAATCTCAAGGTACTGACGGTAGCAAGACGCTGTACAATACGTGTGTGGTGGCTGCGCTCGTTGTTGATTTTTAGTTGCTTTTCCCACTCGTTTTCTTATCATTTACTTTTTTATTTTTACTGGTGAACTTGAAAGTGTATGAAGGTTTTTATTTCATCACTGCAAGTAACAAACCAGAGCGCATTAGAAATCCCCATGGAAACGAAACACATTTATAGGATTTCTAAGGAAAATGTTGTCTCTATGGATTATGAAAACTAAATATTTCAACGCACAAACGCGTTTGTTCACCAGCTTTTATATTGCCCTAAATGTGTTTTCTGGCTTTTTTTCTTTTTTGATGTCATAATGCGATATGCGATGCGATGCGTTGTGTGTGTTTGGCGTTACTTCACTGCACAAGCATGCCAGCCAGTGATCCAGTGTGTATTTAAAACGCTATCACAACTGCACCACGGGCCTTGGCACATAACACGGATCACTTGACCTCACACGCTCCTTTATGTGTTTTCTTTTCTATTGGGCATTATTCAGTCAAACACCTTGATTTGTGCATTTTTTTATTTACTTTTTTTGTAGGGTACCAACGGCTCCGTCTTTTACTTTTATTTATCATCATATTTTACCTTCATTATCTTTGCTTTCTCTAATTGATATTTATTTGCGCTTGAAATGGCGCATTGTTTTCTATTTTGTGTGTGCATGCTTATTTATTCTTTTATTGCTCTACACCTTTTTTTCTTTTATGTTAATGTGCATAGATCCAAGGCGCCTATTTTCTACTCAAAACGGCCTCCCACATGACGATTCTAGTGGGCATGATTCAGGTAATTCTTGAACAACCTTATCATGGCGTATTTCCATTGCTATTCTCTTTCTTGCAACGGAAATATCTATACAAATCTATACAATTTTAAGCCTTGACATTGGTTATACTTGATTTGTTTTTAGCATGGTGAAACACTGTTGTCAATACAATTGCATGTTTTTGTTATTGTGTATATTGCCTTGATCGTCAGTTGTCTTAAAAGACGTGCCTCTTGTAGATTTTTTTACTAGGAAATTTTATTTTTAAGATTTGAAAATCAGTTTGAAAATTGTTCCATATAAAACCATTTGAAATTAGTTAGTCGACACAAATTCGCATGGAGCCCAAAACTGAAGTTTCTGAAACTTGTCAAAATTGGTTTATCCATTTTTAGACTGTGGCACCATCTACAGTCAGCCTGCGCATGACCAAGTGTACAACTCCGCGCGGACCTCCTACCTGCGTCTGAAGGGACAAATGATGTTCATGGAGGAATGGGACTCCATCTTATTTCTGGGGACGCCCATGTAAGATTTGTTTTACAGTAGGAAACATATTCTTGAAGAGGCAGTTGTATGGTGTCAGTTGAACTTCCTTGTGAACCACATTTTATTATTGTAATTGGAGATATACTAAATAAAAAACGTTTACTACTACAGAGTTAAAACCAAATACCATTATTTATTTATTTATTTATTTATTTATTTATTTATTTATTAAGGGGAGTGTTCCATAATTGCTTATGTCGATGCCAATGTTTGTTTTCAGCATGGAGAACCTTGATGTTATGTTTACAACCGGTCTCTATATCAACGATCTCAGTATGCACGACTCCAGCAGAGATTTGGTGTTAGCTGGAACACAGCAGTCCGCAGAACTCAAACTAGCCTTGGACCAAGTAAGACTTAACTGGAATGAAATTGGGCACCTACACGTAGTTGCTGTGTTTTAAGTGATGTTATCTGGCAAGACTCGACCAGTTTTAATATTTTTAATGTTAAAAAAAAAACAGTAGAACACCTGTGTACAATTTAATTGGTTTATAATGCTTCTTTACCTTCTCTCTATGAATATTATGAAAATCATTCTGTTATCAGTTGCGTGTATCTAATTTACATAACTTCTTTGTGACTATGGGGCCGTTCTTTCTTCTAACAGGAGCAACAGAAAAACAAGAAGCTAGAGGAGACAATGCGGAAGTTGGATGCAGAAATGAAGAAAACAGACTCGTTGCTGTACCAAATGATTCCAAAAAGTGTTGCTGATCGTCTGCGTAAAGGGGAGCCCGCCATGAACACTTGTGAGGTAATTGTTTTTCGCTTTGTGTGTGCGAGAGCGCGTGCGGGCTTAAATTGATTAGTCACTCGCCGGAATACCAAAAACAAAATGTAACCACCACGGGTAAAGTAGTCATATTATATCCTCGGACATAATTCTTGTTACATCCGACTATAAACCCCACTTAAAGCTAATTACCAATATTAGTGTTATTCGTTGTCTGTTGAAAGCTATTTGGTCTTGTTTCTCACAGGTGTTTGAAAGTGTCACCATCTTGTTCAGCGATGTGGTAGGGTTCACTACTATCTGCAGCCAGATCACACCAATGCAAGTTGTGGGGATGCTCAACGCCATGTACACAGAATTCGACCAACTCAGCGAGAAGAACCAAGTCTATAAGGTACACATTACGGATGATAAACTCAAAAGCTGGTAGTTTTTCTCAGTCAGTTATCATCTAATACGAATCAATGGAAACCATCCGAAAAAACCTAAAACGAGGTTGTCGGCACTGCTTAACGTTAGGCGAGACTGGAAAACGCGCGAGAATCCGCGTGAAGTGGGGCTAACAGTAAGGGTGAAACTACAGGTGGGAATGTCGTCTTAGAATGCAATATACAGTTGATACCTAAAACATGGTGAATATGTACTGTTGTGCAAAAGACCATTACTACATAATTAGAGAAAAACTACATGTAGATAATACACTGATAATCCTGTGCATCGCCATTATACCTAACCCTGTTCTTGGACATAATAACGTAATTTTGTCCAAGCCCCCTTTTTTTCTAAAATCTCGTAAAATAAAATTCCTAAAAACTGAAATCTCGCTTGGTTTACGCTAGGATGAAAGACTTCGATTTATCACGGATGATTCCCATTGACGATTGTTAAACACCTTGCCTCGTCTTTTATTGTCATATTGATAGAGCCCAAAAAATTGAACTTCAACTGAATACATGTACATGTACATGTACTTTGTCACTTTGGGGCACTAGGTTCGACTATAATTATTTATCCGAATTCATGTTCCTTAGGTGGAGACGATAGGGGACGCTTACATGGTGGTGGCGGGAGCACCTATCAAAACCAAATACCACGCGCACCACATCTGTAACATGGCGTTCGACATGTTGGACGCCATGTCCAACCTCACCGACCCCTCCACAGGCGGCAATATGAGGATACGAGTGGGTAAGTGTCGACAATAGTGGAGTGGCTTTACCCCCTACCAGGGCGCATGATAGATTTTTTACAGATATTCACAGATATGTCTCTATTTAGATAGATGGTCATTTAAAGCCATCTATCTAGCTAGAGACATATCTGTGAATATCTGTAAAAAAATCTATCACTCGCCCTGGTAGAGGGTAGAGTGGCTTAGGGTAAAAAATTGGCCAAATCATGACACGGCGGATAAAAGCACCAAATTTTGCACGTGGTTACCTTTTGACATACTAAATCATTTTAGACCCGTAGCCCTCTAAAAAATTTTACCGTTTGGTCAAAAAATCCAAAATGGCCGCCAATTTATGAAATTCTATAGAAATATATACATACCTATGTTGATTTTTATCAAATTAAGCATTTTCTCAGTGTTTTCCACATCCTTATCACCCGTAAATTATGCATATATATTACATTACAAACTAGTGTTCTTGGACTTTTTGAAAAATCCAAGATGGTGCAGTATGGCATACGGCATATCCCTACTGTGTGATGTATTCCTGCCACTCTGTATGCTGTGTATGTTTTATGAGATGTGTATACGAATTTCATTGTGACTTTTTCGTTTTCGTGCTCCTAAAGCTTTGGTCATCCATGACCATTCATATGTGTGTGTGTGTGTGTGTGTGTGTGAAAGAGAGAGAGAGGGAGAGAGAGAGAGTGTGTGTGTGTGTGTGTGTGTGTGTGTGTGTTTTACTTGCTCTCTATGTACACCATGTATATCTGTCTTATTTAAGGCGTACACTCGGGTGCAGTGGTAGCAGGTGTGGTAGGGATGAAAATGCCGAGGTACTGTTTGTTTGGGGACACTGTGAACACGGCCTCTAGGATGGAATCCACGGGAGAGGTACTGTGATATCACATTGGAACACTATCCACACTGGGTTTAATTAAAACAATATTGTGAAGTGCGTACACACACACACACACACACACACACACACACACACACACACACACACTGTATACATTCTAATACAAAGTGAAGTTTTGCACGATTACAATTAACGCACGTTTTCAAAGGTTGTTGTTTTTCTCGTACACCCTACATTTTTTCACATTAGTTAAAAAATAATTTGTTCATTACAAGAAATATGCATCCCTGCTCTTCTTTAAAAAAATTATTTCACTTAGGCCATGAAGTTACACGTCAGTGAAACCACAAAGCAGTTTATATCAAGCGGAGACGGCTACGTGTTACAGGAACGTGGATCTATCCAAGTGAAGGTAAAGTAACAAACTTTGTTTCTACTTTCTGCCCCCCCCCCCCCCCCACACACACACACACACACACAAACACACAGAACCACCCTCCCACCATTTGCTTTCATGGGCTCTCCTCTCTACGTAATGCACATTTCTCAAAATTAAAATTCAAATACTGGACGTCAAACGATCTATTTGACAAGGTGTAACTAACTACATGTTTTTATTGTAATTTCCTTGGCCAATGTTTCAGGGCAAAGGTTCCATGAAAACCTACTGGCTCATGGGGATTCCTGGGCACGACCCGGCGAAATACGCGGAGCTGGCCAGGAGAGGCTCGCACATGCCCCCCCTAGAGAACGGCAAACACGTCAACGGCTTCGATACATTGGGTCCCGAGGACGCAGAACTCGATGGTCTTGAGTCCGATAAGGTATCTTTGGTATCCCCTCCCCCAGTGCCTGGTGACTGTGCTTTTGTCCCACCTTTGCTGTCCAATGATCATAAACCCGCTGAGCCCTCTGAGGACGATGTGAAAAGCGGTCTCAAGTCGCCTTGTCCAAACAAGGACCAGGGCAAAGCTGTGAACGTAGACGACCAAAGGGTAAAACCGACAGACGTGTTTGCTAAAGGGGCTGGGAAAGGGAACGGCTCTCACTACTCCAACAACAGCCTAAACGTTGCCATGAAGAAGGTTGGCAATGCAGAGAAGGCGCGTAAGGAAATGTTACGTAATGATATTAATCCTGATATAGAGCCAGAAAAGAAACCTGCTCCCACAAAGAAAAGCAAATTTTGCAATTTACTTTGAAAATTAATCGTATACCAGTAGGTAGAACGCTCTAAAATTGTTGGTGCGTGAACGCTCCTTAACGCGCATGCGTACATTACGTGGACTTTAAAAAATCAAGAATACTCAACAGGTGCTGTCAAAAACTGAGCTCAGAGGTACACGTGATTTGAAAAATTATTAACACAAAACCGTCCAATTCAATTGTCATCCGAGCTGTGAAATATTTACATTTTCCTTTTTTAACTTTTGCCTTTTAATTATGTTCAAAATCCATAGTTGCAATTGCGGTTCAACAATCCAAGTCGTGTTTACACAAGAAAAATACAAATTAATCTGCTTTGCAAAGCTGTTTGATGAACGCGCGCGCCACGTCGCTCAGCATAGATTTTTTCTTTATATCCACATTTCTCCCAGTTTTATGTTTAGTAAATACATTCCGTGTGAGGTATTGTTTGAATGTCTTTTTATCAGTGTTTTCGTCTCTCTAGTTTGATATGTTACTTGCATTACCCCTTGCATGCCTTTAACTTCCCTACTGATTTATGTTTGTATCACTATCTTTGATGTTATGCAAAATGTCTTTATATTCGCTCTAAAAATGACAGGTTAATATTGAGAATGTCCATTTATGGATAAAACGCCCGCCTTTCCGAAGAAAAACAATTTGTTTGCACCAAGAATATTGGTTTTATTATTGTGTTGTGTCAAACTGATACAGCGCCGCCCATATTTTTCGCTACAGTCACCTGGTCTTACCGCGGTGTAACCGTCCCCTTAAACGCGGTAAATCCTGTGGCGGTAGGCAATGGCAGTGCGATATCAAGCGTATCTTTGAGAGCATGTTGCGTGTTGTGGCGTGATTGCACCATCTCACCAATGGCTTTTTTTGTTTCTGTTACAGACCTGATTCCAGACACTCCCACTGGATTGCATGTATGACATCTAACTCAACAGTCTACAACGTCCTTAACGTGTTTGGAGAGTGACGCGCGCATTCTACTACTACTAACTCTAACGACGTTAACAATCCGAAGCCTGATCATTCACAATAGCTGAAACACAAGGACTCCAATCCTGAGAAGATAACTTTGAGGCTGAGCTTATTTGTGTCTGACGACTTTGACTTGGAGAGAATTTGTCTTTGGCCGCTACCTACTTGTGCATGTAGTTGTTCCTTGTTTATTGTGATGCACTTATAACTGTATAGGGCCCAGTTGAGTCAACGTAATGTGACATTAACCCATCCTGGCCACGTCTAGATAACTGTTTATTGTGTATAACATAAAATATAGAAGTGTTTCAAACGTTAACTAATTCGACCTCGTATTATATGTTTGGGTAACTGAACTAACTTGTGATCTTACTGTGTACTACGTGATATGACGGTCCCTTTGGTCCTCTTGCAGGCTTTGAGAGAGTCAATTAAAAATCACAGCACCTTCACTGCTGGACATCAAAATAACGGACAAAATGACCTTAGGTCAACAGCTTTCTCAACAAATGCAAGAAACCTAAGTGGAAAACAATCGATCATTGATTTATATAGCTTTTTTGTGTGATTTAATCGACCCTAAGGCAAGTTGACGTATTGTCAACAAAGCATTCTACTGTGCAGTTACCGGCGGATTTGGTCAAAATATTATTAAAATTCTCTCAGTTTCAATTAATTTTACCAAATTTGATACGACTGATGATGACCCGCGGATGAATATTATTATCATTATTAGCTACTAACAATAGTGAAAAACGACTACCACATTTTATAGCATTAACTAAATTGCCCATGATATAATTATTTAATGCCATTTGAAGTTTAATACTAAAATGTGCGTATTCCCACATAACACATACAATTGGTTACGTTGGCATCGCTGGGCCCCGCTGTGGTCTTACTTCTTTTGGAATGAAAAATAAGACGATTGACTGCTACCAGTTTTTGAAATGTTGGAATTAAGTGGATGACTGTGCTGAGAGTCAGGTGTAACAATTCGTCTATTAATCCGAAGATGGTGAGACGTGGCGAATATCTAAGTGTAAAGTATATACATGTATATGGTCATATTTTTATTAAGCTCTTCCTAATACAGACATAGAAAACAAAAGGTCTAAAAGACGCTTTTACATAATTTTATATTTGAGTTTAAATTGTGATGACTTTATTCAGATACACATAAAACACTATTTGTAACATTTCTCATTTACCTAATGCAGTATCTGGATTCTCATGTCATTTATTTATTGATTTCTTATGAGTTTAAAAATAATAATGACAGGTCTGGGCTTTTAATATCGGTATCAACTTCATATTGTACTGCCTTAACATTGGCGCACCAGGTCGACGCACAAGTAAAGGATTCTTTGCTAGAGTTTGTATTGTCTCGTTATTTCCTGTGATCCGAATTCTCCTTTGTATAAAGCACTGTATATTGTCAAATCTATGTGAGAATAAATAACCAAAGATGAGATATATCTTTCAAATCATCATCACATTTGTATTGTCTTTGCCTTCTGAAAATACTACTTTATAACCCAATATAAGGTTGCTGCTTTATGCAGGTTACAAAATTTGCACTCAAACTACACGAACTGTACAAATGATGGATGGCAGTGAATGAAGATTGTGTCAGTTGTGACAGCCAGCACAATTGGACACATCCTTTTTGTTCAGCGACAATTACTGTACTCATCTGCAGCACTTAACAAAGACAAAATGCAAAAGTGGCGTGAATGTGGATGCACGGCAACTGTTACTAGAAGCATAAAATAGTGATATGTTTTAATCAATTAAAGCAAGGCAACAGTCTCTATGATTATGAAGAGCTTTGATTCGCACTATTTATTTTCAAAGAGAATAGTAAAAAGTGCCTATATGTCTGTCATTTCATCATTAATATTTATAGAAAAAAATCAATGCACTGTGCACCACTGTCTACCAGATCATGGTGTTATATCCGCACTGCTGTTAGTATCATTACTTTTTAAGCTAAGTTTGCATAATTATCGAACAATATTTAGGCGCGTAGGCAGGGGAGTTAGTGGGAGTCGAAAGAAGCGGTCATTTGACGAGAAAACGCTCCCTCAAAATAAAAAATAGCCTAGGTTCTATGTAAATTCTCAAATTGAGTCGTAACAAACATTACAAATCCTGACTGCAAGCTCTATACACGGTAAAGCATTTTTCCATCAATCCTATATCTGCCCTTAACTTCTAATGTAAAATATCCCCATACCATTGAAGCTTTGCTTCCAGTTTTCAATCTTTCAGTCTTGAAACTGCTCAGCAACTCTTTACATAATGTCGCACATTGTACCACGTGGGGGGGGGGGCGCTCTGATGACACCTACACATGTAGGCTACATGGCACAAAAATTTCAAGCAAAGAAAGGTGGGAAAAAAAGGATTTCACTCAATTTTTATCACCTTTTTTTTCAACGTAAATTATGACAAATCGTGGGGGTTTATCGTTCGGTCCAAGCTCCATGCCCCGCCGTGGTGTTGTTCTCGGTTGTGGTTCTCATTCGAGAGGCAAACGGGCACGAGAAGGGCGTGGCGGTGTGTTTTGACTAATAAATAAATGGGTTGTGGACCATAGGTTACATAAAGCCGTCAACTCAACACGACAGGCAGCGACCTTGTACTGAAATGTACGTCAATAACATGAGTATCTGGAACACATTCACTTCAAAGCAATACTGCTTTAATTGAATTTTTTGTATATTGCGTGAAGTTCATGAGCAACGTGCGAGAAGGTGTTACTACCTCGGTGCGTAAGTAAAAGTAGAAAATACGCTTTGGTGCCATTTTTGGGTTGAATTAAAATAAAAAAGCTGCATGTTTTAAAGTAGTTTAAGAATGATTTTAGAGCTTCTATTTAGGTCTTCTGCTGTAGCAGCACCACCTCGGATTTGCAAATTAAACGACACCTATTCGCTTTCAAAATCTTGAGTAGACTTAACTTTGGAAATCATTTGGTATATTTTTGATACACGTTGTTACATATGCCCACAAACGTAAACTCTACGCGTATAACTAAGATTGTAAGACGTAAGACTGTAAAAATTAATACTTACGTCCATATTGCACTTGCGTTTTATGCTTGTCAAAAACACTTCATTTAAATTGTTGTTCGTCAACAACAAGTCCGTTGAAGCTCTAAAAGAGAGCTCAAGCGAAATATTGTATGTAATATGCATATTCCAATAAATCATTTTACCGTTGTGAATTAATAAAATGATACGGATGTCCTTGTTTGTATTTATTCAAATATAACGAAACTACTCCTTCCATGTAAGTTGCCATTTTATGCTCAAATCAATCCCACAGTAAAATGCATTTCGGCAAACTGTGACATAGATTTGCCGGTCACTATTTAGGACTGCCAAGCGGATGGGTGTCGGGGGGGGGGGGGGGGGGGTTAAAAGACTTCATAGCAAAAAACCTTATCAAATTCCCATTACAAAAGCTCTACAGGACAGGAAATTACTGATACGGTGGCTACACCTCACAATATCAGTAAACAAGTAAAGCAACTACATACTGGTATGAAAGAGCAAGTCAATCTAGCCAATATCTGAATTCTAGGTGAAATACTGAATTTCTTTCCTGAATGGTTGGGCAGTGTTTGCTTTCGAACAGTGGTTTTTAATCAGAGCCAGGCCTCCCAAACAGGTACGTCACAATATGTGCCAAATCGCTAAGTGAAGCACTACTTGTTGGCTTTCTCGCCCACTGCAAATAGCATCCCGACCAGATAAATTGCATGGGTTGTGTGACACGGTCTGATGTGATAGGAAGACATCCACACCTTGAGATTGTGTGACATTTTTTATGGTTATGCCGCGTTTATATATATATATATATATATATATATATATATATATATATATATATATATATATATATATATATATAAAGCGACGTACATGTAACTGTTTGGGAGGTCTAAAGATGGTCCCAAGAATTTCGAGGTCCTTCGATAATCACTTCCTTATGTAAACATTTAGACACTGACATTTCAATACAAGGTTAATGATGAGTTCATATTCAAGGGAGTCATTTACCCCGAGTTGACTTTGGTTTACCTATGTATTATTATTATTATTAATGTTTTGGTCCGTTTTGCCAGTGCACGTAAAGTTCAGTTAATTTCGAATGCATCTTTCAATCACGAGTTAATTGTTTTGGTAATATTATGATCATTACCATACAACTCTGAAAACTCATTTAGGACCAGTGATTCCAATAAACTGTGGAAAATCATATGTGAGAGTAAATTACAACGTTATTTGACCGGTGATAATGACCATGGTAATGACACTCTACGCTCACCAATTAACGGACGCTGTCCATAGTATTACCCTACGTCAAAAATCAACCATCATTTCTGGAAACAATCAACGCGTTGCGTTTACTTATTACAAACGCACTAATAAACACAGGTATTATTGCCGGGCTTTTTGTCTCCTTTTATTGGAGTACGCAATTCATCGTGTCGTTGCTGAAAACAGCAGATAGTGTTTATTATTAATTGTCATCGCTGGAGTTGCGTTCTAGACGTATCCTAGGACACCGGATCCTAGTATATAAATCCTCTGCCACAGCACCTCTGGAGAGAGGCTTTATAGAGAAAATGGTGAACTATTATCTTACAATTTTCATCTGACGACTACAATCGTTACTGGGAGCGGAGTGACAATTTACTATACTATACTGTTTACTATACTATAAAGATCTGTTCACCCTGGTAAGTATTACTTTTGGTTTAAGAAAATAGGTAGGATAAAATGTAAGTTCTTTTTTGATGAATAACCAATTTTTCAGTTGGTATATTCAGCTACGCCTCAATGCGAACGTACGTCCTATCACTCATATTGCAGGGCAAGACAACGCTAACATGTATGGCCTACTCCTAGAAAATATATTCGACTACTTGAAACAAACATATGGCAACAACGTTGCCGATGAAATACGAAAACGAGCAAATATTAGCCAGAGTAATTTTGTCACCCACCAAGTCTACAGTGAGACCTTGATTCCCCGAGTGCGAGACGCTACCTACGCCATTACTGGAACCCCCAAAGATGAGTTGATGGAGCAGTTAGGAGTGGCATTTGTACACTATGTTCGGCAACATGGCTACGAACGAGTTCTCAAGGTATTCGGCCGTCAAATGAGAGATTTCATCAATGGTTTGGACAATCTTCACGAATATTTACGCTTCAGTTATCCTAAACTTAAACCCCCTTCCTTCGTCTGTCAAAACGAAACCAAAGAAGGACTAACTCTCTATTATCGAACTAAGAGGAAAGGGTTTTTATATTACGTTAAAGGTCAAATCAGAGCCGTTGGAAATCTCTTTTACAACACTGACGTTGACATTGAGGTAATAAGTCACACTGAAACAGAGGATTTAACCCAAGTTGTATTCCAACTCAAGTTTGACAATAGCAGTTTCGAGGACTCCGGCACGCAGATAACAGCAGAAAAGACCTACCTGCCGGTCAACTCGAAAATCTTCTTCAATGCATTCCCGTTCCATCTTGTATTTAATCGGGATATGCTGATTAGGAGTGCAGGTAAAATTCTAGAGCAAGTTTTAGAGAAGCTGGAAGGAAAGCAAATTGACACAGAATTCAGCATGTTGCGCCCTCTGTTAGAATTTACCTGGAAAAACGTAAGTTTCCATGTTTTACTAGAAAAGTTAAAATTATAAATTACAACAGCTGCGTATAAACGAAATATTCTGAAACGTTGATCGTTGTCAATTTACAATTTAAAGTGTGTTCTGAGTGTCTCTCTTTATGTAAACCTGCAAATATTTCTCTGTTATTGTCAATAATGTTGGTTCGTATCGTGATACCAAATACATGAAACTTAGACGCATGAACGACAAATTAGAGGGAACATGAGAAAAGGCACAATGGCAACCAATGTCAGTTGACAGCGTGTCTTTCAGGTTATGTCTCACACCAATAACGTGTTCACACTACAATCCGTCAATGAGACCATGGCACTGAAGAAGGGCGGAACAGACTATGAAGGTGATTAGTCTACAGCAATACTAAAGCCCCTTTTACACTGGACTGTGTCCTTTCTGCGACCACAGCGATGCCAGTTTCATGGTCGCAAAAAAGACGCAAAAAGGAGGACGTCCAGTGTAAAGGGGGTTTAACTCAGTTATAATTACATGGCGTTGTTTTCATTGGGTTGTAGCGTGGTATCAGTTATGTAGATCACATGATACCTTCTATAGCATAACACCGTTCCTTTGCCAAATAAAATCAACCAGTAATATTTATGAACTATCTGTTCCAATATCATATATATCCCTTATTAAAATCCTTTTTTTTAATTTCTTTCCGTTGTTTTATTTCATTTTATTTCATTTTCTACTTATTTTGTTAATGGAAATTCTATTATACTGGAAAATTGTGGTATCTGCTTCACGTATATTTTCATTTTTTTTCCAAGCTATTTCACTATTTTTATCTCACTGCTTCGATGTGTTTTCCAGTCTGTCCCGTTTCCCATCGTCCCACCTACCTGCGTCTGAAGGGACAGATGATGTACGTGGAGGAATGGGACTCCATCTTATTTCTGGGAACACCAATGTAAGGTTTTCTTAAATGAAAAATTTTAAATCCTTCTGTGATACCATTTCATTCACGTTCCTCCTTTTATGCACCTACCTAGAATATCTAAACATTATCAACCCTTTTTCGTTTTTTTTTTTTTTTCATCCAAACTACCTACATGTACCTATTCTATTTATTATATACATGTATTACATCTTAAAGATTTATCTTGAAGGGTGCCAAGACTATAAAATAACAATTTCACCGATTTTATTGAATCATTCTATTATTGTCGTATAAATCAGCATGGAGAATCTTGACGTCATGTTCCGGGCCGGTCTCTATATCAACGATCTTAGTATGCACGACTCCAGCAGAGATTTGGTGTTAGCTGGAACACAACAGTCTGCAGAACTCAAACTAGCCTTGGACCAAGTAAGACATTTATCAGAAATACATTTGAGGCTTATTTAAAGGTACATACGAACCGAGCATCGGTGGAGCGTGGATTCCCAGTAACACATGTAAACCACCTCTACTAGATTCTTATATGACTCAAATAAATTTTACATGCCAAGGGATAAACTGAATAGATCACTCGATCAGCCATAAAAGACCTTTAGACTGCTCCTTTCTTTAAATTTATGGTTGTAAATTTAACCTACATTCGTGACCTACTTTCCTGCCCCATTGACATACAGCTTAGAATGCCAGCAGAAAAATCTGTTCAAACATCATTTTCGGGTAAAATTAAACAATGCCTTTTGGTAATTCTCTTAGTTATACTACTTGAAACTATATGCTGGCATTTGGTTGGTTTTTGTGACAAAAAATTGACTTTGTATGTATCTTTAAGGTTTAAAAATAATAGTGATATGTGCTTTATAATGCGTTCATCAGATCAACCAACATTAGAGCCATAAACAGAAAAATAACAAAATTCGACGATTAAGTAGCAGATTGCATAAGTCAATATAAACGAGGAATGTGGAGATAGTAAAGTAAATCATAGAAAAATATCGTTTTTTCAGGAACAGTCAAAAAACAAAAACCTGGAGGAGACGATGAAGAAGTTGGATGCAGAAATGAAGAGAACAGATTCGTTGCTGTACCAAATGATCCCAAAGACTGTTGCTGATCGTCTGCGTAAAGGAGAGCCTGCCGTTAACACCTGCCAGGTAAATGAAATATTTTTTAATCCGTGTAAATATTGTTTAAAGTAATACATTGTCATGATTTAAAAGTTTATGGTCAAATTTTTTCTGACACATGAACGACAATTTCGATAGTTTAAAGACAAAATTTTTATTCAAATGTATAATATGGCTAATTTATATTTCATTGGGTTTTATTTAGCTTTTCATCAGTTTTTATTTTTGAATATTTTTTGAAGATTAAAATCTTTGTGGTTTTGAATTTTTTAAAAATGTAACGATATTTGTAGACAGCGTTGTACCACGGTTAAGAAACAATTAGATAGATACATTTATTTCCATAATATACAAAATATGACAAATACATATAGAAATTTCGGGCAAAACAGAATGAACATTCATGGATTTAACCAAAAAAAATAAAAATACTGCTTCTTGGTGTAACTTTATACACTTAAAGCACTCTCCTGTCAAAAGACAATAGGTCGCGCCGTGCTTTATTTCGTGTAAAGTCACGTCATCCACGAATGCGTTCCACGCACCAATGCACAGTGTTAATTACTCGTGCTTTAAGCCAGATAAAGCACTCGGCGCTGAGCTTTACGAGAAATAGAGCAGATAATTATCTCGGCTTCGCCTCGCCATTTATCTGCTCTATTTCTCGTAAAGCTCAGCACCTCGTACTTTATCTATACCTTAGAGGTACCTTGCACTTATAAACTATTAAAACATTTGCAAGGTTTCCTCAGTGAACCTGTGGAAATTGATTTCTAATTGAAGCTGTTTTTGCACATAAACAAACCACGTGCTTTTCAGTCTGTATATCCTCACATTTACAAAAACGGTTCTCCATGCAAATCGTTGCCCACCTCCTTTTTGTCTCTTTCCAAATTATGCGCGGAGAGTCTAAGCCTTGTTGCTAACCGGTCATATTCTGGCACTGTGCTATTGTAAATATCATGTACAAATACATGTAGCTCTGGGTTTATATAATTGTACAATCTAAATTTACTACCCTCTGCTGTACCTTAAATCTTAAATATTATTAGCATTTTATTATATATTCCTTGCACTTAAGTCTTGTGCGTGCATTTTCCTTTATGTTTTTTCAGAGTTTTGAAAGTGTCACCGTGTTGTTCAGCGATGTTGTAGGGTTCACTACTATCTGCAGTCAAATATCTCCCATGCAAGTGGTGGGCATGCTGAACGTGATCTACACAATATTTGACCAACTCAGTGAGAAGAACCAGGTCTATAAGGTACAGAACTGGGATGTTTTTCTCCTGTATATTAAAATTTATGAAAGTTCAAAAAACTATCCAGATTTAGTGGTATTTACAGGAACGCTCGTTTCAGTCTGAACATATGAACCACGTGACTGTTCTATTTGCCAGGTGGAGACGATAGGGGACGCTTACATGGTCGTGGCGGGAGCACCTATCAAAACCAAATACCACGCGCATCACATCTGTAACATGGCGTTTGACATGTTAGACGCCACGCTAAACCTGGAAAATCCTTCATCTGAAGGAAACATGGCCATACGTATAGGTAAGTTACACACTCTGTCTGTTTATTAATTATATATTATTCTGGTGATATTGATTATTGTTTGACATTATGGAGAGGATGAAATAGCGCGATAATTGGAATGAAATGTTTAATGAAATGAGAGACTTGTTGACTTCCAGAAGTTGTTTTCATCATTTCAATATGGTGCAGTAAAGTGCCTCTGTATAAAAAATCAATTTAACTGTTAATGTTTAATTATTTAATTCCAGTAATTCTCCTTTGTCGTGGTAGTATGAAGAGCCGTCAACTATCATGTATAGATAATAATGTATAGATGAATGGGGTTGTCTTTTTAGAAATGTGTTTTTCACAAAATGTTAACTTTATTAATAGAACAGTCGCCTTATTTCATCATGGCACTCAAGCAAGGGAGAGTGCCAACCTTTCTGCGGCTGGTCTGTTGAATTTATTAGTATACTCGTATGTAACCTTCTTGTTATTGCAGTAGTGCATATTTATTTTCGCTGATGAACAAATCAATACAGGGCGTACACGCATGGAAATAGGTATCTGCCGTCTAGATCGTTCTTTGTTGTTATATTGGTATGGATGTACTCTTTCTAGCTTTGCAAGTCAAATAATGAAGAAATGAGCTTAATAACTAAACTTTATAGTGTGTGTGTGTGTGTGTGTGTGCGCGTGCGTGCGTGTGTGAGAGAGAGTGTGTGTGTGTGTGTGTGAGTGTGTGTGTGTGTGTGTTACACGTTCTCTCTATACACCATGTATATCTGTCTTATTTAAGGCGTTCACTCGGGTGCAGTGGTAGCAGGTGTGGTAGGGATGAAGATGCCGAGGTACTGTTTGTTTGGGGACACGGTGAACACAGCCTCTAGGATGGAGACCACGGGAGAGGTACGCCATGACAGTGGGGGGCTTAATTTAAAAAAGGTTATATAATTGTATAAGATAAGACACTTTTAGGTGTAAGCCCAAAAAAATTTTCATGATAAAACCACACTTTGAGGTGATGCTATTACACGTATTCACTGCAATACCATCAATGATATGCTCTTTTCAGTGTGATTATCTATGTTGCACATTACCAGCAACTCTGTATAAACTATATATATATATATATATATATATATATATATATATATATATATATATATATATATACGCCTTGACTTGATAATCTCCTTCCACAGGCAATGAAAGTACACGTCAGCGAAACAACAAAGCAGCTCATTGACAGCGGAGAGGGCTACGTGCTGCATGAGCGAAAAACGCTTCAAGTTAAGGTACCCGTAGCGCCTACTACTTTTAAACCCCCTCTCCCCTCAAGTCTTGCTGAAAAATGTGTAAAAAAACATCCAAGATTAACGTGGTACAAAACAGCAGTGGGGACTTGTCTGAATAAGAAAGGGATTTTTTATTAGAAATAAAAAGCAGGTGATGTTTGTAAATCAATTTTATAAAAAATCGATGGAAATTCTATTCTGAACGACCGAAATTTAACTGAATCGCTGCGTTTATTGGGGCAATGATGTTATGATTGGATCGAAAGTATTTTTAAAACATGATTACATGTTTTTGGATGGTAACTTTTCTTACACTCTTTCTCCTCTGCATTATTCCATGAAATAAATAAGAAGACAATATGATCTTATCATTTCAACAGTTTCACCTTTTAATTTGTTTCTCATAATTTTGATGTTTCAGTAGCTTAATGTATTTATATTTTAGACATACTTAAGTTAATATCTTAATATACTGTTTGTTTTATGTGTAGCTTATTAAAATGTTATCATCATCATCATCATCATCATCAACATCATCATAATCATCATCATCATCATCATTATTATTATTATTATTATTATTATTATTATTATTATTATTATTATTATTGGATAGATAACCGATATTGGTAATATATCACAAGTTACTATACAGGTAGACAAGGCCAAGTGTTGTATTTTGTCCTGAAACTTGATGAACGTCACGTCTTAACATTTTCTCAGGGCAAAGGCCTTATGAAGACTTACTGGTTAGCGGGAATTCCGGGCCGGGATCCCACCAAATACGCCAAACTGGCGTACAAAGCTGCTCTGTGTCCGAAGACAGAAGATAGTCTGGCAGAGGAACCGTTTGAAGAGAGAACAGAAGTGTTTTCTCTACTCGGAGAGGTCGACCAGACAGATGTAGTTTCGTTAGTCTGTAGTTATAGCGCCTCCCATGCCAGTTTTACAGGCGAGGATCTGCATGCCAGCAGAATGAATGATTTCGGTAAAAGACGCGGAAAAGAGAAAGAAGTTAATGATCTCAACATTTCGATGAATGATATAAATAGAGACAAGTTTAGATCGAAAGTCATTTTACATGTCGATCACAATGATACTGAAGATGAAAACACACGAGAGAACGTGTTGCCTGTCGGCAGGAGCAAATTGTGTTTTATTTTATGAAAACAAATCGATGCATTTAGTAGACTAGAAGCAGGACCATGCCCTACTTTAGTCGCTTTGCCTGTTGTTTAATTTTGTTCTGTTATATATGGTTTTGCCAACTGTACATCCACGTGAGCTGTGCAAAAAATCAACACGCACACTTGCTTTTTTTCTGATGTGATTTTAAACGTTAAATTGTGTTATTAAATTATATTGATATACTGGTTCTACATTCAGCTTGGTTTGTCTTTAGTGAATTTTTAATCTTTATCCCAAGTACAAATTTTCATTCATAAAAGAGATAATTAATGAAAAAGCGTGAAAAATCGAAAAATATTTTTTTCTAAATCTTCCAAAATTGAAATGGATATTAAGAAAGCATTTTGAAAATTTGTGTCTATTAAATATGAATTTCAAGCGAACGTTTTGCCACATAAGCAGACCAAATAGTAAATTAGAAATGCCAACAGGCAACGTTCCATATTATCCGAAAAATGATATTTGAACGGATATTTCTGCTTGCTTACCGTGGTAAGTAAGTAAGTTGGTCAAATTTACAACGGAATTTACAACCAAAAATTTGAAGAATGTTAAGTTTAAAGTTCTTTTATGGATAAAAGAACAATTCTGTTTATCCTGTGGCACTTAATTTGAGTCGTGTAAGAAACTAGTAGAGTTTTAGAGATTTATATGAGGGTCCCTACTTTTAAGTATTGAAAACGCCAGAGACATTTTGTCCAATCAATAATCAACCAAAATCTGTTTGAATGCAGTTCTTGCAATCGTGGACTATTGTCTGATACTGGACTCGGTTTCTCTTTAATATTCTCGATCATGCTATTTTCGTACAACAACATCTTGTTTTACTTGATAATTTTATATCATATGTGACCAGCTTCTATTCTATAATGGCTAGAATTAAGTGTCTGAAAGCTGTTGGTCGCAGATGAAAGTTGATTACGTGTAATTGGCGAGGTGATGTTCCTGCACGCGAATGGTTAATTATCTGCAACGTAACAGATGCCAGGTGTCAGGTGGGGCAGTTAAGTTGGGGTAGTCAGGTGAGGTGTTCAAAATGGGGTGGTCAGGGGGTGGTTAAGAGGGGGTAGTCACATGTGGCCGTCAACAGGGGTAGTCAGGTTGGGGGGGGGGGGCAACTGTGGGCAAAAACAGCTAGCAGCAAGCAGTGTTGACAAGTCATAAAATGTGTTGCCCAAATCTCTGTCATGTCTGCGTCACTATATTAAAATCGTGCTCTTTGATTTTGAATACACTTCTTAAAGTGTGATTCTCTGATCCATGATTGTTTATACGACTTCCCAATTGTTTCTCCTCCCATACCATGTTTTCTCCAAACCAAATCACATTTGTTTTAGGGTCGCTTTACTTGAGGAAGCAATGTTGAAAATGCAAACGGAGAGACAGCTGAAAATAGTTAATTCAAAGATATTATAATAAAACAGTTTCGAGTTGAGTTCCGATATATTGATTCACTTTGGATAAATGGCGATTATCGAAATGCAAAAAGAAAAAATCCTGAGCCTGAAATATAGTGACCACCACAAAACAGTCAAATCCCGCAAAAATACCCATTGTTACCATACGTTAGCACTTGCTTTAGGCTTAACATACCATTCCTGATATCTTACACTATATCACGTTCGATGGGTCTTAATTTAACGGAGGAATCGAGAAATTGGGAATACCATATAAAGGCAGTACAACAGATTGACGTAAAAAACAAGCGATTTAAATGTTATGTTTAGTCACAACTAAATCTTCATATTACTTGATAATTTTAACCTGAAAGACAAGCGATTTAAATGTTATGTTTAGTCTCAACTAAATCGTCATATTTCTTGATAATTTTCAACCTGACAGGGCCACTTCATCGAATTTTGAGGTTTGACTCTGAATACAATTTTAATTGCGAACCGTGCTCAATACAAAATGTAATTATTGATTCACTAATTTGAATTTTGTTACGGTTGTCATTTAGCAAACATATCGAACTACATTCATAAAGCTGACGTAATGCCATTCTTAAACTTGCAATTGGCACCAAAAATTGCTTACTAGTACCTTGATTCACTACTACACATTATTTACCACTGTCTGCAAAATATGAACGCCGTTTGGAGTGAGTATGGAGTGAACTATTTCATTGGACGATCACTAGCATACTACAGTTACGGATCATGGGAAATCCACGCTCATTAGCCGCGGCTTCCCCAGGACCCTCGAATGTAGCCGCCTGGTCACGGGTCACTGGTCACTGGTCACCTCCTGGAGAAACCACCGTCATTGAAAAGTAAATTACAACTAGTTCTATTGTTGTGGGAGCGCCAACTATCGCCATATACTTCTGTATCAGACACGGCTGGAGTGGTGCCTTCTTTTCCGAGGAAGATTTCCTTGAAGTGTCCTGCAATGGTCGCACGTACTCGAGGAGGATAATTAAATGATAAGGTTGCCTCAGTTTTCAAAGTGTACAAAACTGGTACGTTGAAAATGTAAGCAATAGCCAAGAGACCCGGGCTGGATATATCTGTAGATGACACTGCTGCAGTGAGAGGTGCCAAACCGGAAGAAGGAAAATGGTAACTGTGCGTGGTGATGAGAAGGGTGCCAAGCTGGAAGTTGACATAGTCCCGGGAACCCGTCACAACCTGGGACTATGTAAACTTACAGCGCGAGACCTCCTATGTCTGTGTACATCTCCTATGTCTGTGTACATCTTCTAAGTCTGTCTACACCTTCTTTACCTCTAGTGTAATAACAAGTTTTATAGGATCCCAAACTGTGGATGCTAGATGCAAAAAATGCGGATTCCTAAGTAAAAACGAATGCCAAAATATCAGTAAATTCTGGCGAAAATCACTGGCGCACTTAATTCAGATTAATTTGGCGTTTTCTCGGAATAAAGGTAATATTTGGGTCTATAAGATTCAACCTGACGTTTTACAACATCGAAATCTAAACAAATTGGAGCCACAAGTTGTTAAGTTTTTTGAGACGCAAAATATTCTGCATAATACAGACGGAAAATGTTGCTTATATATGCAGCTACATTTTGCGGTCACGGTTTTAATTTTTCCTGTCACCGCAGGAATTGTGTTGCATTTATTTTCTAAAAAAAGATAAAATAGAAGTACGTCATATACACGTGATACCTTTAAAGTCTTCAACCAGAATTTTTGTTCAATATCTGATGCCTTCCAATTCTCTGCAGACAGTTACAAAACAAAAACCATAATAATAATAATAATAATAATAATAATAATAATAATAATAATAACCATGAAAACAGAAAAATATAGTTTTAAGACGGTAAAACGCGTTAAGTAAAACTTTTCCCAATCTTAGTAATAGAGATGGCACGGGCAGTTCGGGCGGTGGTGTCAACATTGACTGGGGACAGTGACAACCCTGGGTCAATGGGACACCAACGCTCGCACTGCCCTCTACTGGTACCTTCCTTAGTAGACAGAACTTCACCGCGCAAGATGTCAGTTCTTAGAGTGTTGATACTGTCACCACATCCAGAAACTTAACTCTTACAAACCACAAGTAGAAGGTTTTGGAACTATTAAAAGGTGTCTCCAGACAGAAGTATTGTTATATGCTAAAAACTTTCACCACACCCGAAAAGATACCATTGACTTGAGTAGTATGTGTTTAAAACGTTGTTCAACTTTCACCACACCCGGAAAGACACCATTGACTTGAGTATTATGTGTTTAAAACGTTGTTCAACTTTCACCACACCCGGAAAGACACCACAGAGTAAGACATTTGAAGTGCGTTGTTATGTTGGTAAGGATTGTTTGTAAGTTAACGTAATCGCAAGTCGATATTTTCAAAAACCCTGGGACTACGTCAACTTACACGCAATTCATACTTCTTAAGAACCCCCAAATTCTTGTTGGTCAATTTCCACCAATCCACCTCCTCCTTGCCCCCCACTGTGCGTCGGTTACAGTCGTCTGCCTTCGTGAAAGAACAGAACTGTCTACACTATGAACTCCCAAACATGGTATGACACATTTATCTAACAGTTACATGTAAAACGCAATTGAATGCACTACAAGTATTACTGATTGGTGCTGTTTTTAAGAGTAAATTACAATATACTAGTATTTCAAGTTTATACTCACCCCTAAAGTATATAACTTCCAGCCATCAGTGTACATCGCATATCTTTTATTGAACTTTTGGCAATTTTTAGAGCGTTTAAAGGAAAGTGAGACTAAATTAGCTAACCACAAATCAATAGGTCGGCCTGGACACTGCTTGTTGCTATTCCTTTCTTTCATGCTCGAATGCCTTCTCTTAGGATTGATGTAGAATTTTCTCTACCTAAAATGATAAAAAAACGTCCTCCTTAGAAACTTGTCGCAGAGAGGCGTAGGGGCAGTTGATTGTATTCACCAGTATTTCCGAAATTTCACAACATGGTTGTCTTCAGACGCCCACTACACTAGATAGGTATATAACGTCTGTAATTTGTTGTTAGAACTCTTCCTCTCTGTCTATATTGTGTAACTGACGTGTCCTTGTGTGACACAGGAACGTGCTACTCTCCCCTGCCACCTGGCAAGACGAAACTGAAGAGAAAAAGTCTGTATAGATCTTTTTATAACAATCGCAGTGACATTAACTAGTGCGGAGGAAGGCAGCTGTGGACGCGCGGAGGTTATGGCGACGCCAGCTGCTCGCCTCAACCCTCATGTGTCCACCCTCCAGTCACAACACAAGCGACAGATGGGGACTCGGAGAGAACGCAGCCCGCGTTCCCCAAGTCCTGGATCACACCGTGAATAAAAAGAGGGGAAGAGAGACGCTTCATCTCGACTTTTAGCTTTTCTGAAAAAAATGTTGAGGTCTGTTCGACCAAAATAACCGTCCGGTCCATTTGCCTGACCACCGCTATGAATGAGTCTATTTTATATCAACAGGATGATCCATGATCCTTAACCTTCAGTTTACGGTCAACGTGACACTAAAAGACTGCAAACAGTCACACTTCTCGTTGGTCTCTCGTTCTCATGAACGTTCACGTAATACTTGAGCACCAAGAGATATTCTCGTAGTAGGAAATAACTATCACAGATGGTCTGATCGAGCGCAGTTTACAGAAAAATATCAACTCATCTATGGCAGTAGTAGCATATAATTTTTTTATGATACGTCGAATATAAATATATAAGAAAAATAAGAGCTTGTGAATATCATTCCAGCAAGAAGGAAAGCAAGATATGCAAGCTGTCGTTTAGTATATGTACATTGTATTTGTTAGTATTTGATAGATGTAAGAATCTTATAATACTACTATTTCAATTAGACCAGCCATCTAAAACTGACATTTACGTTTTTTGCAAGATTCTCCCTGTTAAAACGTGTAATGCGTAAAATAAAACGGTTTATCAACTTCTTTGCTGTCGATGAATAAATTAAAACAAGCTTACAGAGTTAATTTTAGGCCACATGTCCGCAGAATATCCGCACCAACCCCTTGGTCCAGGATGCCATTGTGTTATATTCATTTAAGGTTTGGGTACGCGACATAACTTTTTACGGCTGATACGATACCACCGCTTTCTACAAGTGACCTTAACCATGGACTGCCGAAGATCTTTTAAATAAAATTAAATGTTTTATGAATTCCATATTCTTTCTCAACAATAAAACAAAATGCTTACGAGATACGGGGATCGACTCAGGTTAACTGAGCGGGAAATTTCAACGTAGTGGCAATTTTTACTCCCGGTCCTAGAACTTGGAACACGGGTCTGTGGAGACAGGGGAGGAGGCAGGGAGTGCGTGTTTTTTCTTAATTACCTGTCTAGGTCGTTACTCAGTCTTAGGCTTCCGCCAATCTATCGTTAATCCATCGAGACGGTTAATTATTTAATCACGCACAATTAGTGGCGAAGTATTTGGTTAATTTGAAGCGTCAGTTGCGCGGGGCGCCACGTGGGGACGATATAAATGACACTCAAAGCGAGCAAAGTCAAGTCAGAGAGCATAACAAAGGCGTCTTCACCAGTTACAGATGCGGATATTAAAACAGAAATAGATAAAAATGGCAAAGATCCGGAACAGAAAGCTGTTCAGTATGTTCACACTTAAGTTGCTCGGTGTAAAAATAACACAGAAATATGCACAAAATTGATTTTTTCCCCTGTTTTTAGGTAAATTTAACACCCCGTTTACAACTTGCCTACGACCACTATTTAGCAGAGCGATTTTTGACCTGCCCTCTAGGTTGGTGGCAGAGAATCGCCAAATTACACCTTAAAACCGCGTCCAAATGATCGCACCCCCCACCCACGACCGTCTCTCTTCAACTCCATCTTCGTCGGTTCCCGAGGGGAATTTCGATTTTATGAAACTGTTCAAAACACCCGCAAAATTCTTGCGAACAGTGGCCATCGCCAGAGGGCGTCATGAGGCTTGCAAGGATCCCACAAGTCTCTAGGCGAGAGATGATCGAAAATCACTCTCCAAGCGGTTGCAAGCGCGGTTCAAATGATAGGCCCATTTAAGTTGCTTTAACTGGTTAAGTGTAAACGCGGGTAGGTGGTAAAATGGTACTTAAGGTATTGCCAGTTATACCAACGCTGGCACTTAACAAGGTGACGAAAGTAGAAAACGACGAGATTTGTAAGAGTAATCAATAATCTCGTGATCCCAGAAGTCGTAAACGGGACATAAACCTCACTCCAACCATATTTCTTCTGGGACCACTTCCGGTCACACTCATACTTTTAGATAATACAAACTAATTTATTGTTTGTTTTTTTTTCAATATAATTATGGCCATTTTTATCTTATTTGCTGTTACAGGTTTAAGGATATGCATTTGGACAAGTATCTGTAGTCTAAGAAAGTGGTAGGCAAATTTATACTTAAAAACCTTGACAAAGATGCCATTAAGATACGTTTTGACTTGGAGAAAGGCCTGAAAACCACATCTTTTGGTGTCAACTAAATCACTGGTACCTGATTAACAGTTCACAATACTGCTTGGTTTCATAGTAAAATTTGAAATATTATTGACAGTGTGCCAGTTCTTAGAACCCTTGCTGCATGTATGTTTAAATAACATAGTAGTGAAATAGTAAGGCAGACTGTCCTTTCAAAATTTCCCAAACCAATTCAATACGTCCCAAGATGAATATTGTCAAAGTTTGGACGTATTTATTAAGTTTGCTTAGGATATTGAACATCGTCAATTCAAAACAGAGTTCATCATGATCCATTATTTCACACTATTAGTTGAAATCGGTCGTGGTATTGAAATAGAAATCAGACGGCGTGCAGACATTTCAAATGCAACAACTTGTTTTAATATAAGTTACATCAGGTGTTCTTATAACTGGCAGGTGTTAGAACACTTCCTGTCAATGTATGACGCCTGACTCTCTTCAATTATACAAGGTAGGGAGGGGTAGATCACTGCGCCCCTGCATATACCTATGTGTACATTTAACACACATTTCAGGCACAGAAGACGTGAGGACCAGACGCATCAAATCTATGTGTTACCATTATAGCTTTGATTAAAATTCCATGCGGTCGAAATGATTCTACGCGAGTGACAAAAAGTTAAAAAAACATGTTGGGTTGTTTCCATGAGTATTTTCTTATTACTTGTCTAAAAAGAATAAAAGTATCATCGATTTTGTCTGATATTATTCCATAAACCTTCCCGATCGATTGCACTTTTTAATCCGTCTAATTTTATACCCCTTATTGCATTCATAGGTTATTTATTGGAAGGCGGCCCAGTGTTTGCACACCCGCCACAGTCTGTTTGCGAGATTGCCGCCATCCCAACTAACACATTTAACGTAATTAACCACCACTTTTCTCTAATCTAATGCATTCTTATTATCTCTGTTGGAAGAATATGTCGTCAGGCAAGGTATTTTTATTACCTGTGAAAAATTAAATGCTTTTAAACCAAAGATTAATATATCCACGATTGGCCCATAAATCACAGTGCAATTCTAAATATAGCCTGCGGTCAGGCAATGACAGCGAGATGGATCACCTTTGTGTGCGGCTGCGCGGGAATTTTTTCGTGCCAGACGACACTTTTTAATCATCTAAACTTTTAATTTTGTCTCATGGGAATATTTAATACGGGATGATGATATTTCAACGTTCCACTTACTATTGTTTAAAACTTGTATGTAAATACTATTTGATGTACAAATTTGTGTTTCAGCCTTAAAAATGGAGAACAGGTATAGCGTAAAGTATTGTTCAATTAGGCCTATTCAAAAGGTAAAGAAACTATCCAATCATCACTGTCGTTTCTTTTTTATAATTTACATGGATATTCACATAAAACACACCTGGACACCGATTTAAGCACAGAAAGAGCATGATATCAATAGCTGGACACTTTCTACAATTGTAAAAGAATCTTCGTTTACAAGCGCGAATATAATTCCGCAATTTTCGGGGACGAAATAGCCTCGGATAAGTCACCAAACGCCCTTACCTTTGAACAAGTCGTTTTCCGTAGAAGTCCATCGTGTGTTTCTCCCGGTGTGTCGTGGTGAACTGGTACCGCCGTGTGCCGGGGGAGGTTTGATATAGGCCCCCGCCCTGGTCACAAGGCTTCCCTTACATCATCTCTGCACGGGAGCAGGATGTCCCAAGGTGCCGTTTTCGCTGGCCACTGAGACCTTATCAAATGTTTGTCAGATTTATGCTCTTCCTCGTGATTTCTGACCGTCACATGGGCCCCTGTACCTCTGCTCTGTACAGCGTCCCGCGTGCTTATCGTCCCTCTATCTTGTCAGAAGTGTCAGCTGTTATGGGAAGTTAATACAAAGGCGAAGCTGGAAATGACTTTCTTTTTTGTTTAGGTGACAACTAACTTTGGAGATTTTCCCCAAGCGTTCGACGCTTTGCCTCTGGGGACGCATTACGTTCAAACTATCTGCGCTCATGCGCATTTTACGCGATTCTCGACATTCAAAACTTTCAAGTTGTTCCAAAAAAAAAGCAAGATATTTAATGTTATTCCCTTTTTTTATTTTTAAAGAAAAAATCACTATTACCATTATTCCATCTATTATTATTATTATTATTATTATTATTATTATTATTATTATTATTATTATTATTATTATAGAATTGTTGTTATTATTTGAAGGAAAAGGTAAACAGAGAATCGAAGTGTTTTGAATGTTGTCTTGCGCAAACATACAAATCTTTATTTTAGTGCCTTCATCTTCTGCTGCTATACTCTATAACATTGACCTGCACACTCGGACACTGGAGCTCGGACGCTGGATCTGTGGACACCACACGGCGCATGCGCTCACACAGACTCGTGCTTGTTTGTGCATCATGATTCAGTCAATGATCATGATATATTCTCTTGAACAAATTCTCTTGTATCGAAATATATTCATTTATTTATGATTGAAGGCACAACGACAATCTTGACTTTGTTGCTGAATCTCATTATTTGTTGAGTACTGTTGTACTGCATTCTAAACTAACACTGCTGACAATAAATAAATAAATAAATAAATAAATAAATAAAGATTTAGGGGGGAAAGTTTTGGCTCGTAGAAATTACTCAGATAGATATGTTATTCCTTTATATGCGACACCCTGAGGGGGGCACAAGGGTGGTATAGAAACCCCCTTTCATTTTTCGGTTAGGGCACTAACAACAGAAGTGAGGTCGCTTCCGTTGTCAAGGTTTTCACCTGCATTTCTCAGTCAACCGCTGAAATTTATTGACCTAAATCTGCTTATAAACATAGAAGCGATTATTTTTCTCACGCTAGTTCAAAACAGAACATTTAAAAGTCATTCCTTCTGAACATTTCATTATTTGAACTAACAAGTTTCTCACGCACAGTCATTGAAGTTGAATATAATGTCCGCGACTCTCAGAGGTTAAAAAATGAATAACTGTCACTGCCGACTGGAGACAGACCCAGCGACCGTCCTTTCCAGGACCTCCTCGTGGTCCCCTTTAATATAGCAGGTAACTTAAGATCGTCGCTTGTTTCTGCCGGGACTTTTATATGGAGGTCCATAGGTGAACAAACGTTCCTCGATTTATGGACGATGCGGCATTGCACCTTTATATTGCCAAGTCTATCCGGTCGCTTCAGTCTTTATGAAGTAAGAGCATTTTTTCTCGTCTTTTTTAATCTTTTCTTCACTGCTTAAGCCCTTAACCATAACCACCTTATATAGGTTTGGTGGTTTCATAGAGAACCTACCATATAACATAGACGATAATGCGTTTCCTTTTTAGGTAAATTTCTGTGATATCCACCCAGGTGAGATTTGGTGGTGTGTTGAATGGAGGAGGTCCTTTTTGAGCTCGCTCACGCTACTAGCAGTCGAGAGAATGATTTTATCTCTGTATAGGTACGCATGTTTCTTTTTGAGCCAGTAAAACAAAGAGCGCATTGAATGCAAAAATGTGAGGTGTGTAGGTACCAGGTCATCCCGCATTCTTGTGACATTTATACGTCCACCTCAATGATATGTTAGTGTGTCGGTGTGAGCTGGGTGAAACCAGCACAGAGAACACAACGCTTCAAAATTCGTGGGAATAACCAGGACCTGCCTTTGTGTGGAAGAACGCTGAGCGTGCCTAAGGGGAGCGAGGAAATGACCTCTGACCTATAAACCTTGCTCAGCCTGTATTTATATCATGAAATTCACTCTTCATTTACATATATTCCTCCTCTGCCTACTCAGTGGTATTTATGCGGACTCGCTACATGACACTGTTCGAATGAATTAAATAGAAGCTGCAAGTTGGACCTAAACGGGAGCCGTTTATTTTGACTATCTTTCCAGTGAGAGACCCAGTCCAGTAATACTACTCCGGCACCTAGAGAGGATGTCACGTTACAAAAGGGGCTCCGCAACCTTATCTTGTCCCCCGGGGCGTTCACAGACACTTATAGTTCATCTTAAAGCGGCAAAGATATCCAGGACGCTGAAAACAGGTGTATTTTAGTCATGCCTCGGTTCACTATTATATTCCCTTGCGACAGGAAGACAAAAGGAGGAACCGCCAAAATCAAGAAGGGGGTGTGGTGTGGTGAGAGCAGGGGTCCTCATTTATCACGTCCTCTTGTGCTGCCTCTGCCAGGTAAGTGATGAAGAGACCAATAATTATAGATGCAACGCTGATAAATGCTAAGGCGGGCCTCTTTCTCATTCCTTTAGCATGATAAGCTGGGGTATTACTTTTCTTTTCAAATAAAAAGAAACCCGGTTACATCTCATAAAATTTGCTTTCGCGCTCTTGCGTTCTTATTTTGTTTTAAATCTATTTTAGTCTAAATTGAGAATTTGGCCGCACACAAGGCATGTTTTACATTTCTACTGCTATAATTCCAGTAACAAATTACTTCCCACGTGATGCGAAATGTTTAAAAGATTTAAATGCACCAACATAAATTCTATTCTCTTATCCCATATGAACAAAAAATAAGAGCAGTATTACGTGCTTTATACTGCTGCCTTGTGAACAACTTACTATTTTAAAATATAAAAAAATCTTGATTCCAAAATACATATAGTGTTAGCATAAAAGCATTCTATAACCATCAGACAGGTGAGCCAGC
Source organism: Lingula anatina (assembly GCF_051362555.1). Classification (NCBI taxonomy): domain Eukaryota; kingdom Metazoa; phylum Brachiopoda; class Lingulata; order Lingulida; family Lingulidae; genus Lingula; species Lingula anatina. Next base: position 70,669,510 of record NC_141767.1, read on the forward strand.
AAAAAATTCCTATTTATTTCACAACACTCACGGCATTGAATAAAGGTGTTTGTGGTTTTCTCTCTCAGTCACGACAGTGAGGAAGAACTTCACTCTGGAGCGCCACTAATAAAATGCGATAATTAGATAAGGGACAGATTTTAATTTAATTTTTTAAATAACTGTTCATTATAAGGAATGCAAAGTGAGTAATGTTGACCTGAGACGGTGGTAATATTTCTGTGGGATTGAATACAGCGGTTGTCCTTCGCCTCTTATCACTATGAAATAATGTGTAACGTGCACGTGAGATGTCAAAATAATATATATCATTCTATAGGCATAAAACCGCAAGCAGGGGCACTAGAAAGGTAAGTCTTGCTCGGTCATATGAAAATTCTTCAAACGGGCCAAGTTGACATGAATTATGGCGACCTGGCTTCCACTGGTATATCAAGTACCTTTAATACTCCAAGTACATATATGCGATACTCTCTCCCAAGTACATTTCTTTGCAATTTTTTCAACCCATACCATTTTAAGTGAGTGTGACATTTTTCCATCTCATTAAATTTAATAACAAGTTATTAGATTTGCTTTATTCTTGCGCTTTATTTCATTCGCTGGTCGGCTGCACTCCTGCGTTATCTGCGCCATTTGTTTGATATATGTCCTACAAGGAGACGCTTGCTTCCCTCCTCCGCCATGAAACTATTTCAACTTTCGTCAACATATTGCTCCCTGTATGACAATATGTACTATTGTAGACTATTTATTTATTTATTTATTTATTTATTTATTTATTTATTTATTTATTTATTTATTTTAAAAGCCCTTTCGGCACAAGCTTAGGATTGTTCTCGTTGTTATTAATATTGAATTCTGTTCTCTTAAAATGTCTCCTTTTTTCACAAAAAAAATTTTGGCGTTAATTATTTATTGAAAATATGAAACTATATTTAATCCTTATGTTTTGCTAAATGACATTACCAAATATATATACTCATTTGTTTGACAAGTCACGTATTTGAATGCATTGCAACGATTGTCAAGGTATTCAAAAAAACAATAAACTCAGGTGCGATTCTTTTCATTTTTTGTAAGAAAAGTCCTCGAATAGTCAGTAAAATAAGGTTAAACCGTGAATCTAAAAATTTTTTTTATAATTTAGGCAATATTCAAACTTTGTAATATGTGAATATTCAACTTTCCAAAGAGCGTGACGCTCTGTCAGCACGAGTCGGTTCAGACAGTATCCAGAGTATATTTTAAGACTCAATAGCTTCCAGATATCTCTGTTTTCTATGACTTCACATGGAGATGTCGCCTTTTAACACACCGCTAATTGTCATGCACGGTTTACATTTCCAGCATTTTTTATTTCTACCTGACTGACGAGTAAAAATACTCGAAAAAAAGTTATTCAGTATCAAGGGAAAAGAAAGAAAAAGAGAAAAAAAAGAAAGGGGACATATGAAGCAATAGTACAGATAGATACAAATTTTAATCTTGCTTTCGAATGAATATGTCATTTTTATCTTACAGAATTTGCATCTTTATTATGAAATGACCAAGCACTGTAGTATACCCAGCTTTTTTTATTTAGACGGCTTAAAATAAAGCCAAGACTTGGAAAATCCATTTCATCGGGATGCAGTGACGTTCATTTTCTCATTCCAATGTAACAGCATATGTGCAATTATTTTATTGTTTATCATCGGTGGTGGGATATCGCAGCCGTACCATGCCTCTCGTAGTGGTGGCGGTAGCACCAATGCCTCGGGCCTCGGCAGTTTACGACGCTTCATGCCACTAACATTGAACCTGGCCACAATAACTAGCATTTCTCGTGAGAATTCAGTGGTCCCCAAGGAGAATGAAATAAGTTTTACCTAAAATGGTTTGATTTAGTGAAATAATGCTTTAAAAAGTAATTTCTCTGTTCTGCATTGGATAACTTACAATTCATTGACCACAGCAAAGACGAAGATGAAAATAGATACGATGTGTATTTGAATAATGTATAGGCAATAGGCCCTCCAGACGATTTATGGCAAGTCAGCGTAAACCTATGCCAACTATGCGACCACTGCAATCCTTAGACCATATTTCATTGTTTTCATCCTCAGACTAGCCCATAGAATAATCGCCATGTTGTAATAATTCTAAAATGAAGCAGTATAGGAGTAAGTGAAGCACTCGTTCATATTCCTTTATTTTTTAAAGGTTGTGCATTGCGTATTTGACCAAAATGATATTTGACAATATTGTGTTTGATGTGCAGAGTCTTATACTTAACGCGTTTTTTTATTCTTAAAATTAATAATAATCAGTGTAAACTTCGTTTAATTGATATTAATGCGGCCATTGGCTGTGCTTGTCCGAGATTGTCTGGACGCAGTTTTATTGTATTCTGGTATAGAGAAAAAACGGGAATACATTATTACATTATAAAGGAAACTATCTTCCTTCGCGAGCGCGCGTGTTTGACGAGGCTTTAACTCTTACTAAGTTGGTTATTTTCTTTAACTGTTGCCATCTACCGACTTTCTTCACAACTTGTAAGTTAACGTAGTCCAAGGTTTAGACTTTGAAACTTGCGATTGCGATAACTTGCGGGATGCGTTGAAAGTGATCGGCGAGCAATCCACTGAGTTCTACGAGAGAGAGAGAGAGAGAGAGAGAGAGAGAGAGAAAGCCAAAAGACACTGAAAGAGAGAGAGAGAGAGAGAGAGAGAGAGAGAGAGAGAGAGAGAAAACCAAATTAAATTTCAAAGGGTGTAATCACAGGACAGACAATTTGTTCTTTTATTCAAGATATCACAAAAAACTACTGATAACGCGATCTGCAACGGGTCAAAGGAAAGAAAAAGATTTCTTGTCGGGGCTGTAAATGTAAAGTAGCCTGCCCCAGATTGAATAATGTTTTTATGCACGAGAGTATTTTATAAGACAAATGATTTTGCCAACAAATAAGACTCATTATATCGTGTTACTGATCTGCTAAATTATTTTAATATAATGGAAAATATGAAGAGGACGGGCAGATCAGAATGCCCAGTCTCTGATTATGATGTCACAATTGACTGCAAGTGCTTAGAAATTTCTGCAGTCAGTATTGACACCATCGCCAGGGGGCGCATACACTTCGGTCTACATGGAAAGTGCCCACTTTGGTGCTACATGTAGGTTACTCCAAATTTCAAATGAACCATTTTATCGCAGAACTATTTTCAGTCATCAATATTGAAAGCAGTCATTAGATTATTATTGTTGAAGAGATAAAATCTGGAATGAGTGGAATGTCTTGATTTATGTTTTTGACTTTAACAATTTCGGTGATATGACAAATTGAACGGGTTCTATTTAAGCTAATGAAACTTCAAATATATTTAATCTTTACACTGAAAAACGGTCTGAAATAAGCAGTGAGATAGTGAATATACCAATACCTAAATCTCTCTCACTCCCATATTGACATTTGTTCAGCGATTTTCAAAATTTTTTGAATAATGGAAGAGACACAAAGGTATGTGTTGAATGACGTGAAAGTGTTGAAACCCCGGAAAAAGCAGGATAGTCGAAATAAACCCCGATTGTTGTATCAAAACGCAAAAGGGTGTATGTGTGCCTACCCTTTGTGCAAGTTAAACGGCGTTTGGAAATTTACCAAGCGTATATGTACAGTGATATATAATGAGGTATTTATAGTGAACCTTGCAAAACCTGGGATACCAAGACAGACGTCATCAATATTAAACCTTGATTTGTTTACGCACGAACATATTCTCAAAGTCAGTTTTTGAACAGCTTTAACTATAAAAGTGCTGCATCGATTGAATGTATATTTAATTCCCGAAGAGGACTTACGTTTTTGTTAAGAAGTCATTTTTATATTTTTTATTTCTTAAAATTCCAAAGTAATTTACGATTATTAATCACATTTGTCCTCTTAAGGAATTTTCTAGCAATTTTCGTGACGAACGCTATTAGTTGTGACCCGTGTATTCAGGACAAGGGTATTTACTTTGAAAAAAATGTTTAAGAGGTCAATGCATTGTCTTAGCATACAGAATGACGTCGTTTAGAGTTCGCTTTATTTCATATGTGCCACGCAGGGCGAAAAAAAAAGGAAAGAAAAAAGAAAAGATGGCGACAGAGGCATACTAGACTCCATGTACCTTGTTGCACAACAAAAGCTGAACTTAGTCAAATCCGGACAGGGGTTGTTTTTTAAACTGACGGTAATGGTTGATAAAATCGTAAAATTTCCGATTGTTTACGTAAAAGAAATGCGCAGTTTTAGATGCCATGAAAGCCATTGGGGACCACCGACTGGCGGGACCACCGACTGGCGGGACGGAGATCGATGAGAGAGGAAAAGAGCGAGGTTCATCATCTGTAAGTTAACCTTAGTCCCAGGAGAGAATGTGGGGCTCCGGGCCTAAGTTAACTTATCTGTGGTACAGCCTCTTACTACTCTAAATCAGAAGATGACAGACACATACACAGTTTGGCGGGGGGATCATGTATGCAGATGAAAAGAGAGGTGGACACATATGCCCAGCTGGTCAACAATACTGGACAGTTTCCGTGCACGTGGAGGCAATCCAAGTGCAAAGTCGGAAGAAGAACTGGTTTGATAATCATTTGTGTCTTTTATTATATTTAACCTGTATTTTTCATTACATTGCACAGATTAGACTTGATGTTTTGGATGGTTTGTTAGTTAATTTGTTGAACAAAAATATCTTGCGATTCAACCAGGCTGGTGAGCTGAGAATAGCAGCAATAAACCTCAACTCCCTCTACCGATGTTGCTTGTGGAAATTTTTAAGTTACTCCGAGGCAAGAGAAGTAAGTCTCTTCCCATGTCCCATGACGTGGCTGCTTGAAAGTGAGGCGATGGGCGAAAAAAAACATTTGAGGCGTCATCTGAGTCACACTTTTTCTGTCCTCCGGGTATTTAGACATATCTATAATCAGACGTTTTACTACGTATGGTATAAAGATATCTTGACGTTCTCAACGCCTATTGGTTCCTTCTGACCCGTAAATCAACGTCTAAACAAGTATTATCTTAAACCGGCAATCGGCCAAAAAGACAACAGACTAATATCATTTTAAACCGACAATCGGCCTCAAATGTATCATTAGACATGCAAATTGCGGAGGCATCGTTGTACGGTCAGCTTTATTTACAATAATATAAGATATTGGTGATTTGTGCACTGTCACATATGGAGAGTTTTTCCCAACGAGATCTCTTCAAAAGACAGCAGTTCAACTGTAACTACAGTCATTCTCCGTGTCATCATCTCAGGATCCCTCAATAGTAAAAAGCATTTTTTCGTGCCTTCTACTGTTAAGTAACCAGCAAAGCAGCTGACAGAAGACTTAAAATTACATTAAAATTTACAACAGAAATCGCGTGTTCATGCTGATCTCCCAGGTACGAACCGAGATTGTTGACCGTTTGTTCCTTTTAGAAAAGGAAGCTGACATTAGAAGTTTACATTTCCTAAACAAAGTTAACTTGCTTTCACAAAATGTTTGCAGTTGCACGGCTCTCTGTTTTCGTGCTTCTCTTTTAACCCCATATTCAGAGGGTCGGTGGGGTCGGCGTTGTCGATGAACAGAATTTACTCGTGCTCCTACGCGGCGGCTGCCACCCCTGGTGTTTCAAGGTGAGCAGAACGACAGACATCTTCCAAGCTGTACACATGATGCTTTCTTTTCCTCGCTGTACAATAAGTTTCTCTGAAAATATTTGAAAGCGTTGAAGGACGCAATGTTTGAGCGTAAGGTACAGGTCATACGCTTATCATTTCAAAATCCCCAAAATTGACTTGGTGATAAAATATACCCGATATATAATTTACCCGATACAGAGATTACCCTGGAAATAACTGCCATTAAGAAGTCAAAGGCCAACCTACCTCTTTTTTGGTCAAAATGTCAAAGTACCGGTAGCGTGCGCTGTCGTCCAACTTCAGTGTGGGCTCATCGCATACCGCCTTCAATAAAAGCTGGCACGTGGATCCGTAGTTGAACGCTCGGCAGCCACTGGTAACTAGGCACTTCAAAGCGCAACCTACAGCTGAAATGTTTTGAATTTCTTGTAAAACTAACGCACTGTCGCTCAACATGCGGTTCGTTCTTCCAGACGAGCTGGAGAAAGTGAAGGAACGCACTTTTACTGGTGTCACCAAACGCAATGCCGCGAAGACAAATGCAACAGTGGTGACATATACGACAGCCGACTTCAAAATTGTAATCATGGTTAACTCAAATTATTCTGCTTTGTAGAGATCAAACTGACTTAGTTCTTGATCCGATTGCAATTCTCTGAGGATTGAAAATTTGGATGAACTGTTTATTCCATACTCATGGGAAAAAGCCATATGGCAATCTCAGCGTCTTGATTTATGCACTTTAATAAAAGATAACACTTACAGTGGAATCGAATAATTTTAATGATAAGAGGTTGTTTCTCGGAAATAAGGACCACCCATTAAACAGATGTAGCTTTAATTGCTAAGGAATGTTTTATAGGTTTCGTTAATTACAGCATTTAGTTTTTTAATTCCACAAATCGGATGATTTGTTTCTCCTTTCAACTGTATGCTTGAGTTTTATAACAAACAATATTTACTCTGAGAATCCATGTATTAGATTTTATTGAACTTCAACTTTAACAGCTATATACACAATGGAAATCATTCGATCCGGCATAAATGTATTAATATTTGTAAACACATTTATATAATTACTCGTTCATCATGCAAATGTACACGCTTTACACTGCGAATACGTAGTAAACGGCGAAATTGTAACTTACATCTTAAACATTATCAGAAATAATACCACCAGGAAACACGCTTCTTCACAACCAGGTTTTAGTATAAATACATAGATACTCGCTGCTCACCATCACCAATGAAGTTCTACCAGTGATCAAAAGCCACTAGTATCAAAGAAAGTCAAATTTCACAAACTCATTCACAGTTGTATTAAAATGTATTGTCATAAATCTAGCTTTGAAGCCGTGGAGTTCTTTTAAAAACATTTTCTGTGCACGATTCCAGGACCGGACTCATCATACTCCAATTTACTGATCCACATCTGCTGGAAGGTGGACAGAGACGCCAAGATGGAGCCGCCTATCCAGACGGAATATTTCCGTTCTGGTGGAGCGATGATCTTCACCTTCATGGTGGCCGGGGCCAGGTTGGTGATCTCTTTCTGCATGCGGTCAGCGATCCCTGGGTACATGGAAGTCCCCCCGGACAGCACAGTGTTAGCGTACAGATCCTTCCTGATGTCTACGTCACATTTCATGATGGAGTTGAAGGTGGTTTCGTGAATGCCGGCGGCTTCCATGCCCAAGAACGACGGCTGGAACAACGCCTCCGGGCACCTGAACCGCTCGTTACCGATGGTGATCACCTGACCGTCAGGCAGTTCATAACACTTCTCCAGGGAGGAGCTAGCAGCAGCAGTCGCCATCTCCTGCTCGAAATCAAGGGCAACGTAACACAATTTCTCCTTAATGTCTCGCACAATCTCTCTTTCGGCTGTGGTCGTGAATGAGTACCCACGCTCTGTGAGAATTTTCATGAGATAGTCGGTGAGGTCCCTCCCAGCCAGGTCCATGCGGAGGATGGCGTGGGGGAGAGCGTAGCCTTCATAGATGGGTACTGTGTGGGTGACGCCATCTCCCGAGTCGAACACGATCCCTGTGGTACGACCAGAAGCATATAGAGACAGTACGGCCTGAATAGCCACGTACATAGCAGGGGTGTTGAAAGTCTCGAACATTATCTGAGTCATCTTCTCACGGTTAGCTTTGGGGTTCAGGGGGGCTTCAGTGAGAAGGATTGGGTGCTCCTCTGGGGCCACACGCAGCTCATTGTAGAAGGTGTGATGCCAGATCTTCTCCATATCGTCCCAGTTTGTGACGATGCCGTGTTCAATGGGGTACTTCAGGGTGAGGATACCTCTCTTGCTCTGGGCCTCATCGCCGACATAACTGTCCTTCTGCCCCATACCCACCATCACACCCTTTAAATTAGAAGAAAATCACCATCATAGACTTCTTTATAGGTTAACACGTAAGAAAAATTTTGCAGTTTTCTGTTCAATAAAATGAGTAATGGAAATTACCAACGAGAAATATATTTAGTCATTGATATAGGCTTTCTAGAGTGATACATTTCTCGAGTAGTACTTCGTATATTGTAATTAAATCGAAGACAGAGAGACATTATAAACCCGGCCACTGTATCGATATATTGATGCCCCTCTAACTGGCTTTTCCCTTTCAAATTATAATCACCAAGAAAGAGTTTTTACAAATATCGTATCAACTTCTCCTCACCTGGTGTCTGGGTCGGCCTACAATAGAAGGGAACACAGCTCTGGGAGCATCATCTCCTGCAAACCCTGCCTTGCACATCCCAGAACCGTTGTCAATGACCAGGGCGGCTATCTCGTCCATGTCGCTCATTCCGCTGCTCTAATATCAATCAAGGCTATTTGGTCAAAAACACAAGCAGTGCCCTCTGCTATCAAGTCCCGACAAAGGTGTTAAAATATTGAACTCTGATTTTAAAATGACAGTTTTTACCTGGACAGTCTTTTTTAAAGCCATCTGTGTCACAAGGACATCTTAATGACCTTTCACTCACTTCCATATGTGGGCAAAATGATTGAACGCAGCGAATTAATATTATGGGAAGAGATGAATATACAAGTTGTTTCCGAACACAGCTGGTATTTGCCCCAATCAAATCTCATGCAATAGGAAATACTTTTTCCACGCGCCATATGTTCTACAAACCTGGTACCACCCATTAAAAAGATTTGATGAAGTTCTGTAATCATCTGATAGCGACGATACTTTGATTGTTCATAAATCTGGATACAAAGTGATGGAACCAAGTATACACTGTATATACAAGTATACACTGAATATTTTCTAATCATTAATTCCATCTCGTTATCAGTGGTCAGGGATCCGTTCGAAGGAAATGGCTGGACCGTACTTCATTTTCCTTTTTTCACACATCTTTCATTTGAATTCTAATTAGGCATTGCTCAAAATCTGAAGAGTTGTCTGCGCGAGGTATTATAATCCGATGACAAGAGAACGAGATGGTTCACTGTCATTGCCTGTTCAATACAAGTTCCAAGGACGCATATTTCAAGCGACTCTTTACCCCCCACCTCCCTCCACTACCCCCACCCCAACCTCCGAGCCCAACGTTAATGCAACTCGTGGAACGGGAGAGGTTGGTACCTCTCGAGATCTTAGACCCCATTTCCAGAGATTAGATCGATCTACTTTAGATCGACCTAACTCCCTGGGGGTTTACGCTAAATAGCTGTCAGCCGGGCGGACACGAAAGTTAATTACCCCCTTACAGCTTGTAGTTGGCGGGACGGACATTTAAGCCGGATTATCTGACAGTAATCAAGTGAGATTCCCCGCGGGGATAGATCGATCTAAAAGCTCTGGGAATACAGCCTTAGAGGTAAATGTCTTAAATAATTGTTGACCATTCCGTGACATAACTTCATTGTATGCCAAGCTACAACATGAACACCTCATTAGTGGTCACTGGTATTAGATCTAACGAACCCCGGGTTATGATGGCGATTGGATGACAATGCTGATCGTGAGGAAGAAATTCAGAAGGAACTGGGGGAGAGGTTTGGGAGCGGCGTTCTGACTACGTTAACTGAACATGACACTGGGTATTGAGGGGAACTTGACAAAACCGCAATCACATCCCATTAAAAGAAATATTTTGCACGAATAATTCGTTCTATACAAATTTTACAGTTTGAATTAAAGGGATAACAACTGTTCATTTTGGCCAAAACATTTTCCTGTGGTAAAGGACAATTTCCCCATACTTACCAATGGTTAATGAATCTATTTCGACATTTAAAATTAGTCCCCGTTTTTTTTCTAAAAAGTTTGTTTTTTGTAACAATCTCTTAAAAACGGGGGAGAGATTATTACAGAGTGTAGCCATCTATGGAGGTCACGTGATGTGATGGCAAACACAAATTCCAAAATAATTGCGAACCGCCGTTTTGGGGGTAAAATAGGATTGATTGTATTTCTATGAGTTATTTACAATATATTTATTGTGAAATATGGTTATCTTACAAACAGTTGTTATCGCTTTAATTTCAATCGCTCATCAGTCATTACGAACACAAACTTAAATGACCCAATACGCAGAGGGGAAAAACAGGAAATGTTACAGATCGCAAACGACTTTCTTTCAACTTTAAGGCATTTTATTCAACAATATTTCAATCACATTGAATTCATTTAACTGTGTTGTTCTGTTTTTAAGAGTGAAATGATGTGGCCCACGTCACTTTCTCTAACTTAAAGACATGCTGGCGTTTTCTGAACGTTAAAATAACATAACTGTTAAACAGAAACGGTACTTTTCACCCACACTTCTCTTCAAAATCCTCTTTAAAATATCAAAAATAGACCAAAATATTTTCCATTTACGTTATTATACAATATTTAAACATCAATGTCTATATATCCTAGTCAGCCATCTCAGTCCGTCACGTGTCAAGAAGGGACCATTTTAACACCACAATTCAGCACATCAGTCTCTATTTGAAACATAATAAAACTACAATCTAATGACGACATCAGAGGGATGTTCTTGGTGTTACTCCAATTTGTTCTTTAACACACAACTGGTCACAGTCACAGCTTTATTACGACAACTGGTCATAAAACATCTGTACCAACTTCTGGCGTGTGTGTGACGTTCCCTTACAACAGTTAAGTGAAGCTGGGCAGTGTCACACAACTGAGATGTCCCTCATTTCCTGCTTTCCTTTTTAGGTGACAGATACAACTGTGACACATACAACTGTGGTAGATAGATCCCAGCCGTGTTGATCTGCACTTTTAATAGCTTGTGTGGAAACTACTTCTTCAGTGAAGACAGTGATGCTCCTGCTTTACATCAGCTCCCTCTGCTGGCAGCCTTGAAGGGCACAAAGTGTGAGGGGACATCTTCTGTTTACATTCCTACCATTAAATGATGCAGGACTGAAAATCATGAGACTTACTTCCATTTTGAAGTAGTTTAACCATGTATGATTCTACTATTCAGACTACTCATAATCTGCCATCCTTCAATGACTGACATTCTACCACTGACATAAGTCTCATATCCTACCATCCTGCAGTCTCATATCACATCATATCACTTGGACTTCTTTGATGCAGTTATGCTACCCACGGCTGAGATGACGGTGGTCTTGGCACCCGTAGAGCTGGTCGTGACGGAGACTACAGGGGGGTTGAGGACAGTGGTGGTGATGACCGTTGGTCTGGCAGTGGACAACACCTGGGGCTGGGCGTCCCACTTGCTCTTCCTCTTCTTGTCATCTGGAATGTGGGGATTTTTGTTTCATAAAATGGTGATGATAAATACCATTATTTTAAAATTGAATTGAAGGGTTTTTTGAGGTACTTAAGGTGACACACTTAACAAATTTATCATACATATAAGTTCATGTAACTATTTATGCACAATTTGATGTAACTGGTATTGTCTGATCAATAACTTATTATTCCTAATGATTAACTTGAATAAATTCTCCAAGTTTTATAATAATTACATGACAGAGTAATGATGACTAATGGATAAAAATAATTATTAAATTAAAAGCTTCCAGTCATGAAAAGCACTTCTTTCAAGTTTCAATGCAACAGAACACATATCATAATTCTTTGCAATAAACTAGTTTTTACAACTATGTGTACCCTTCCAGTGAAATCAACACGTTTTATCTGATGTTTTATTTTCCTCTATAATCCCAGTTTGAGCATTACCTGGCTCAGTGGATTTCTTGGCAGTTCCAACCACAAATTCAACCTATGTAAAACAATTGTATCAAAAATAATTCCATTATTTTCAATCAATTTCCATTTACATGATAGGTTCAGGTGATGTGTGGAAAATTAAATTTTTCATCTTACATTTTTATATGACATTAGCAATATTAAGTTTGTTATGGAGACCAATCTGTTAAAAAGATGAGTTATGATAATTTCAAAATTACCTTGGTTTTCTCTTTTTTCTCCCTTTCCTTTTTATCCATTTCAACTTTCTGAACCTTAGCTGAATAAGAAAATGATACAAGCAACTTAAAAACCACATTACTGACAATTTCAGACTCAATGAGTGTCTACTTATTCAAACATATACTGACAGTCAATGAAAATGCATCAGAAAACTTTCTTGTACTTTTTTACTGAGAATTGATTCCAACCATATATACGGTACAAATACCCTTGTTTGGTCATAAGAGAGTCACCTTGTTTGACTGAATAATGGGTCATATTTCACATGAAAACTGTTATTTTCTTAATGTTCCAAAGGAACTTAAAATATTATTTGATAAATACATGATGCGTTTTCATTGACTGTCAGTATACATAGTTTATTAATGCAAGTAATAATGCAACAAGACTTCTCTTACCTAGCTCATCATAGTATGACTCTTTGCCCCAAAAATGTGGATCAAATATGTCCTGGAAAGAGAGGAACCACATATGACCAGGAAAAAGACGAAGAATAAACAGTAATTTTACATCAAATTGACATATATTATTCATATTGAAATGCAAAATTGTGAAATATACAACTATGTCAACATCTTCATGTGGGTATTGGTTTAACCCTATTAGATATTGTGGAATATCTATGGAAACCCCGAAATGGATAACCTAATACATAATTTTTTGAAAAAAAAAAAAAGGTCCAATTTATACCACTCCAAATATAACATATTTCAAAGCTGTTAACAGATGAAATTACATATGCCACAGAGCATTTATCATGTCTCAATATAAGGTTATCTGATAAAGACTTATTAAAAAAACTGTAAAAATTGAGTTTGCATTTTTAACTTGATCAAATAAAATTAAACGGATATTAAAATATTACTCACAGGTGGATAGTTTGTTCCCTTTTCATCTATTTCACAGAATTCTACCAGTTTTGCATATATACTGAAATAGAGCAAGAGATACTGAAAAAATAGCCAGTACTTCTCAAGTTACTATGTACTTCTATTGCTGACATAAAAATGCTTCATTTTATCAGTCACAAACTATTTTATATATACTTTTAAAATGGACCATTTCTTATTTGAACAAAATCTAAATCTATGTATTCATGTCTGCTCTCTCACAAATGAGCTTGTCACAGTGATGTTTTCAACAACAACAAAGGCTAATTTTTTAACTAAAGCATACCTTGGATTTCTGAAGTCTTTCTCTCGTTGTATCTTGTCATTCATGTCCACTCCAGTTCTATTCATTAAGTCAAACAAACCTGCAATTCTGTCCTGAAAGCAAAATCTTTTCTTTTGAAACAACTAATTTAATCCTGAATTAAAAACAGAACAGATTTCAGAAGTTGGCATCTGTTGACAAATGAACTTTAAATAAAATGAATATTGCTCAAAGTATATCTAATTGTCACTAACAAGAAAATTTCTTCAGCTTAATAACTATTTCATCAGTCCAAAACTATTATTAAAGTTAACACTGTGTCATCAAACAGAAGACACCAGGTGAGTTAATTCAGTAGAAACAATCCTCATGCCACTCCACACACCTGCAACTCTCTGGAGCACCTGCCTGGAGGCTCTGGGGGAATCTGAATCTCATCTTCACTTAAATGTTGAACACTTCTGGACAAGGAAGCTAAACAGAATATAAGGACAGACATTTACTTTATTAATATTAATACTGAGGCAAGGGGACTTATAATAGGGTAACCATAATCAAAGATTTTCAAAACAAAATACAATGATGATAATAACAATTTTATAAAATAAATTCAATGAATAAATTTAAAAAACATTCCCTGAAATCACATACATATCTGGCCCTTAAATTAAAGACTTAGTGCTATACAATATCTCTTTGATCAGTTAATGTTTTAGGCACTGAACAACATTATTTGAGAAATGTGTTCTCAGGTCAATTTGACACTCAGTGTTTTAGTACACCTATAATCTTACATGCTGCTAAAGAGTCCATGGATGCTCCATAGTCAACAACACCCTGCAAAACAAATGAATTTAATAAGTAAAAAATAGAAGAAACATAGCTTTAGAGGAAAAACCTTAGGAGATATATCACAGTGCTTACAGGTATGTGTGTTTATATTCATATTTTTGATTAACTAAATAAACATATTAAATAAGAAGTATTTGTAAAAAAAATTGAGTTTCTATTGACTATGAATCTACCTGCATCTCACTGAGCATTGCCATATCATCATCTTCCTTCTTTTCTTCTTCATCGCTGCTTTCCTCGATTTCATCAGCCGCGTAGGATACCAACCTGTTCACTGCAATAACAACTCAAATTTATAACCACCAATGGAACACTTATCATTGTCTCAAATTGTAAAACAAAAATTGCTGACAATTTAAGAACTTATGAGGGGGGCATTTTACCATGTTTTTGCGATGAATGAATACAATTCCAGGTAGCCTGAAATAAATTCACTTTATACATTAATTTTGATGTACTAATAATGTTTAAACATAAATCAGCAACAAATCACAAGATGTGAAGAGACTTACCTTTTTTCGGCTTTTTGACAGGAGGGCCCTCACCGCCCTCACCCGAGTCACTCGTCGTCTTAATTGTTAACGGTTGATCATCGCCATGTTCAGAGTCAGAATCTGATATTCTTGTGTCAATTTCTGGTTCCTTTTCGGGATCTGAATCAGCGTCAGCATAGGCACTTGCCAGAGACTTAATAGTAGTTTGACTGTCATTTCTCTCCATGTTTGTTACACTGCTCACGGCGTTCAAAATCGAAACGATCTCCCACTTTGAGAGTCAATTTCACTAGTCTTTTGTGATAATGATAGCCGATTTTCAAGGCACTAAAAGAACACCATTTGTCCTGATAAATTCAACCACTGAAATTAAACTTGAACATTCTTAGAACCTAGATCTTTTGAATACAATTCCCCGTACACAAACTACACTTACGACTCACACGCTCACAAAACGTTGGTACCGCATTCTGTCCTTAAAATACAGAAGATCTTAAGTTTTTCTTGACCATTTTCAAATTAATGTGAAAAGTTTTCTGTCATTCGCTCAGTCTGATAGTAGTGATTAAATTTTGTTATTTCTATTTGCCACTACTATAAATAATATTGTGAAATGTCCTAGGAATATGGATTTTAGTGGAAAACTCCACTTTTCAGAGTCGCCATCTACAGCATATTTGTCCACATTGCGCACGCATCATTTTGATTACGGTTCGGTGATTCATAAACGTTCTTTATGTTTACATCTGACTACAGTAGCTTACTGATGAGGTCAGATGTTGTCATTAGGATGACTTGATGCATTTACAATGATGCATAGGTAAGGATCTTTCTTACATGTGGTAGTTAAATCTCTCTCTCTCTCTCTCTCTCTCTCTCTCTCTCTCTCTCTCTCTCTCTCTCTCTCTCTCTCTCTCTCTCTCTCTCTCTCTCTCTCTCTCTCTCTCAGTCGAAAGGTGTCAGTGGATTACTCTTTCTCATGTTTATGCTTCCCCAACAAAAATAAATAAGTAAAATAAAATAAAATTACAAAGAGAAGAGAGGGAGCTGATTGAAAATGCTGCTACATATCATGTTCTCTTGTAAATTTAAGCAACAAGTATTCATGGCATCAGGGATAAGTAAAGATATATTTATTAACAGTAACTTTAAAAACATTTTGAAAGCATTGACTTATTAGACTTGCTATTATTTTTAAAACACATGCCCATGTTTCAGGCATTTCAGATTATCACTTTACATAAACTCCTGAACAACACACTGTTCAGTTAGAACAAAATGCAAGATCCTGAGGTGAACGTCAAAGTAGCTGTGAGGGTAAGTTCAGACAGAACTGAAACTGCAATAAATAAATAAGTAAATAAGTAAGTAATATTAATGTTAAATAAAATGCAAAGTGTTTTCCTCTATTGATGACAATTTTGTCACCTAATGGGTCAAAAAAATCTTAACAAGCCTAAATATATTGCATTAAAAGTTTATATGTACAGTGTACACAATAATTTCAGAATAGACTTTTTAATTTCAAAAATGATGAACAACATTAACTTCTTTGATAGGTAAGGCCTCTTTTGCCCAAGGAGAAGCTTGGTGGTGAGCAACTATGTGTAAAATTCCCACCAGGCAAAAATCAACTTGTGGTGGGAAAAGACAGGGCTTTCACTTTTGACCATGTGTTTAATCCAAAGATATCTCAGGTAAGATAGAAATACAAGATACCCAAAGTTACAAATGTACAATTCACAGATTTAAGACCAATATTTCTGATTAATTTCAGTGACAATTATTTGTTTTTGATTGCATCAGAGGAAACTGGGACATCCATTGGCATGGAAATTATTGGCACTAGTTTGTCAATGAATACAGGGGTGGGACTATATTGGATGTGATTTCACAGCAGCCAGGGTATGGCTGAACATTCATCTTTCAAGTCTGTGGGTTGTAATCTCTGACCCTTGTTCTTCAGGATGATGTCTATCAGACATGTGTGGATTCCCTGGTGAAGAGCTGCTTTGAGGGCTACAATGCTACTGTCTTTGCATATGGACAGACTGTAAGTTGTCACTCCTTATGGTCCTATATAGTAGCATAGACCAGTAGTCTGGCATAAATCAGATATCATACCAGCAGAATGAACAGTTCTCTTCTGACTCACATGTCTCATTCATTACCAAAAATATTTGTCTGGCAGTTATAAATATATCCACTGAATGTTTCATTCTCTTTATGAAAGGGGGCTGGTAAAACCTATACCATGGGAGGTGGGAACTCGGCCATGCTGTCTGATGATGAAGTTGGTATCATTCCCAGAGCGGTACATGATATGTTCAAGATTAAAAGGGTATGTTTAAAATGCATCCATAGTTGCTTCTGTTGCTCATCACTTTTATGAATTGACCTTCAGGCAATTTGTAGGCTGTAAGCCAGAATGAATAAAAATTAGTTTACAAAGACAGTGAATGCAAATTAGTTGACACAGACAATGAATGAAAATTAGTTGACAAAGATAAGATTTCTTTTTGAGAAAGCTCGGAATAAAAATTGATTTTCCACTCAGTTGATTCAGTACTGTAATCAATTAATTTGTCCCTGTAGTCCAAACCAGACACCAGTTTTCTGGTGAAGGTGTCTTATGTGGAGATCTACAAGGAGGAGCTAAGAGACCTGCTAGATGTGGATACTGCCAGTAAAGATATGCACATCAGGGAAGATGAAAGTGGAAACACAGGTATGTATCTAGATAGGGTAAAGGTAATGTGAAATGTGTTATGAATTGAAAATGAAAGTGCAGTATCTTTGTAATCTTGTAAGTTTGCAGCTGCCTTTTTTAACCAAATAATGACCCTTACACTCACTTTTGTCAGGTGAATTTAATCAAAGGAATACAGAAGAAACTATCATTAAAGGATATTTTATACACCCATGCCTATTCAGCAATAATTTAGAAGTCATTGTACTTTATTGGCCAAATAGTAGTTGATACCAGACTTTTTTTTTTCGATTTAATTTTCTTGGTGGTAAACTTTGTAAAGCAACACTCAGACCCCAGTCATAAGACCACTGAGCCATGTCTTCCTTCTTCTATATTACCACCCCTAAGTCATATCTGTGCTGCACTGTGTTGTGTTCCATTCCTCAGTGATCTCTGGCCACAGGGAGGTGGTGTGTGCCACGGAAGATGAGGTCCTCTACTGTCTGGAACATGGCTCTGCTGCCAGACAAACTGGGTCCACACAGATGAATGAACAGTCCAGCAGGTCACACTCCATCTTTACTGTACTCATTGGTAAGTGAACTGACCACATCCAGCAGGTCACACTCCATCTTCACTGTACTCATTGGTAAGTGAACTGACCACATCCAGCATATAGCATGACAGTTGTTGTATTGTTCACATTTTGGTAATGGAGTTCACATGGTTAGAATATCTGCTTGGTACCTACATTGACTAGTACCCCCTGCTGTCACTAATGATAATGATACTGACTTTTACTAACAGTGAAAGTAGTTGGGTTGACAATTGATAGCTTTACTTTTTCTTTTGTAGTAGAAGTTACAAGTCAGATATATCCTTTCTTTGTTTGTTTGCTTCTGTTATCCCTTTTTATTGTTTTTATAACACTGGTCAAAAGAATTAACTGAGATCATTAATAGAGTGGTGCTAGTAATCCTGCTACTGGTCCCATACACTATGATAAACCTGACCATGTTCAACATGCTTGGTTTTAGTTTTATACAAACTCATGTATACATGATTACGTATTATTCATGAAAGGTTAAAACTTATTCACATTGTATATAACAATTCTGATGCCGTGAATATATCTGTGAATAGACCAATAGTTTGATTAAACTTCAGAATTGCTCAATACAGTGTAAATAAGTTTAAACTGTCCTGAATAATAATGGTTGGTTTTATTTGCATGGGGTTTTTATTTTGCTACTAGAACAAAGATGGGCTGAGGACTTGGCACTAACTGATAGGACTTCAGGGCGCAGGGACAGCGGCAGCAGTGAGATGGACGAGAATGGAGGTAGGTTGTCCACTGGAAGGGATAGTGGATGATTTGGGTGGTGGTTTGTTGGGAGGGGGGGGGGGGGTGAGCACTTGGCATGCCAGGAATGCATAGTGTATGTTCTATGGGGGTGGAGGTGGGGGTTGTACACTTTGCATGCCAGGAAGGAATGATGTAGTGTGGGGGTTGTTCACTTCACATGGTGTATGCTATGCTATATGGCACTCCCCCTTTCCTTATCTCCAGTAGGTGACCCTGATCTAGGTGGTAGACTTAAGCCATACTTGAAGATTTGTGTGAATATTATTTTCACAAAATACCTTAAAGATATTTCAGTTTCCATAAAAGCCATTATTATCAAAAAGAGATTTAGTAAAAAGAAGCATTTTCCAAGTTAATGAATTTATATATTTCTCCAAAGTTTTATGAAAGTTTGTGGTGGTTGTATATATTAAATTGTAAACGGGCTATGTTTGATATGTAAGGAGTTAATGACTAGAACTGACTTCTATCATCACCATCTTCATGGAATAATCTTCAAATTTCTCTCTGGTAGAAATGGTACACTACATGAGCGGGAAGTTTCACTTTGTGGATCTGGCAGGATCAGAGAGAGCCAACAGGACAGGGAATGTGGGGGACAGGTTTAAAGGTTAGCCACCTAGGAGACATTGTGAATTTAAGTTTAAACCTTTCATTTTCTTTTCATATGATTTGGTCTAAAGATTTAGATGGGAAGTTTCATAGTGTGAAAAATGCGATTTTGTGTTTAATTGTGGAACAAATGCTGCCTGAGAATAACATTACTCTGATAAGCCTATTTGCACATTTTATTTTCATTTTAATTGTATACAAGAGCATTAATATGAATCTAAAGACTGTTCAAATAACATACTCATCTCACTGTACTTTCAGAGTCAGTTCACATCAACAGTGGGTTGCTGGCCTTGGGTAATGTGATTAGTGCATTGGGAGACACCAAGAAGAAAGTGAGCCACATTCCATACAGAGATTCCAAGATCACTAGGATGCTGAAGGTAGGGCCAACAGCTCTAGTTTAATATATTTAGTTATTGTTGTTATATTTTATTTATTTAATTGTTATTAATCATAACTATTTGACACAAGCTTGAAAAAATTCCTCATCATTGCCTTATGGCCATCTCAGCATTACCAAGCTAATAAACATTTTTGGTTATTTAATTGTTGTATGCTTTGAGGTTAAGAAATAATTTGATAAGTAATAAATTTGTCATTATTTTATGAACAATCTCCTCTGTTTCTTCTCTGAAGGATTCTCTTGGTGGTAATGCCCAGACTCTGATGATTTGCTGCATCAGTCCTGCTGTCTGCAACTTTGATGAAACTCTCAATGCCCTCAAGTACGCCAATAGGGTAAGTGTGCCTCTGTGTTGGAGCAGGAAGTATGAAATAACAGATGAGTGAATTTTTGGCTGGTAAATGGCATGTGGTATTTTAACCACATGTTCTCATGCAGAGTTTATATAATGATCAGACCACCTTTGATGTCCTGTTACTTATTTCTTTGCCAGAGATATTAGTCTATAGGCCACTGTAGACCCCCCTAACAAAAAAAAAAAGATTAGGACTTAAGGTAGTCCTCTCATATTAGCTTTTTTTGCGATCTGCGCAGGTTTCGCGCATGAGTAGTTTTTTGCGATAGCGGCTAATGATAAACATATAACATGCAATAAAATACGTAATTCACCCTTTTAAGAAATCAGTATGAAATCTTTGATGTTATTTTGGTCGAAGCGCTACGAATATGTCAACAATGCGTTGCGTATCTGTGAACGCTTGGTCTTTTACGACGTAAAGTACCCACTTGCGACTTTGTTTACAAATGCCGCAATGTAAGAAATTACGTGAAGACGGGATGGAAAAGAGCGTTTTAGTAAGGCTAGTATAGCAGTGACAAGATCTTATCTCACGGAAAATAATCACAATTGTTTGCATTTTGACCAAAATGTGTATTGTGGTGATTTATCACATGGTTACGATGTGTGTAACAAGACATTGCCTTCTTCAGCATTGGTTTCCGATCACCCAGGGCCAAGTTACCGTGATTTGTATGCTGAAAACAATTATCTTCTTTCACAATAAGTTAAAATAATTAGACGCATGGCGTTTTGTTGTTGATTTAAGTATGTTATTGAACAATATGACCTGCAAACAGTGCGATTTTCAGCTCTCCAGGAAAGATGCAACAGGTGTGCACCCGCCTGGCGTGCTGCGACGTCATTCTTGTAATGGTTTTGTTAAAGTGCAAATGGACAAAACAATAAAACACACAACAGAGGACCAAGGGTTTTTATGCAGATACATATAATACTTTTTTTATGCTAGGAAAATAAACACTATATTTTAGAAGATAAAGTGTACTTTATTCCAACTTTATCCTAATTTACCCAATCATAAACAAGAGATCTAGCTGATCTACTTTAGTTTGTAAATTTATTACTTCACAGAAATTATTCCGCCCATAATGCATTAGAAGATAGTCTTGAGTTACAAAACTTAGTTAATTTTTGCAATGATGAAAGTGAAGAAAATCCTTTTTTTCTGATTTTTTTATTTTATCCCAGTCAACTGACTCAATCCTGTGTGAAACCTTTACCAAATTCTGTAGAAAACCTTGATTGTAAAAAAATAATTTCTCCATGTGTAGGAAAAAAGATAAAGCTGTCGGAGTTAACATATCAGAATTAGTAATTGCTCTTCAAAGAGAAAGTCTAGATGGTCTTTATTTTCTTCTCAGTGAAATCAATCCAAACACAAAAAAACACGAGTAACAAAATGCATAAAAGTAATAAAAATTGTATGATTTTTTTAATTTTAAAATTAATATGCATATTTATATGCTATTGATATGTATTTGATTGCATGTTGTAAACATAATATGAAACAGAAATAAACTGATAATCAAAGATGTCTGTAGATGAATATTTTTGTCACCATCTTCCATATGTACTGTATAGAGAAGAAATATGACTAACTTACCATAGTAAGAAATTGATACATTGTTAATATACAAATGAAACAATTTATCCAGTTATCTCACCATAAAGTGCATATTTTAGTGCTGAGTAAGAAAAATAAAGAAACAAAAGAAATAAAAATAAAAAGGAATAAGAAAATAAGTCACATGAGATTGATATAATATGCTTTTGGTCAATCTGCCTAGCCTATGAAAAATCTAATATGGCGGCATTCCATGAGGCATACTGAAATCCAACTGATACTTTCAACATTTGATTATCTATTTATTATGAATGGGATATGCAAATTTAATGAAATTTGGTTAACTGATGCAGAGAAGTATAAATATAATTTTCATGGAAACATAATAAGTGTATGAGTTAAAAACCTAATGATACAAATATATTTATCTTAATTTGCTAATAAATTCCCATTGATTCCTATGTAAATTTGATAAAAAATCGATGCTCAAGCAGCCCTGGCTCAAAAACAAGCGTGGTGTGGTACATATTTTTTTGTAAATTTCTTTGAGGTCTACCAAGATCTATAACATATCCTCATAAAATTAAAATCGCTAGGGCAGAATTTTTTATTTTTGCATTTTTCAGCAAAATTAAGGGCATTTTGGCAAAATCCCCATATAACGCAATGTAATAAACGTAGCGTTTTTCGGGACGCCACCTCTCGAAAACGAGCGTGGTGACCCCCAATTTTTTTTTCATATTTTTTACTCATATGGTAAGAAGATTTTGTCTTACAATTTTAATCAAAATCGCTAGGGCAGAAATATGAAATCTGAAATATGAGAGAGCGTCCTTAAACTATCAGAAAAACATAATGAATGAAAATCACTAAGGGAGGAAGGGTTTTGGTTTTTTTCCCATGGACTATTTATTTTGTCTACTTAAAAATATTGTGACATGATATTATTTATATACCATATCCCTAACAAGCCCGTGGTGAACAGAGATCGACAGTTATATATTATGTATATTATAATAATATTGTAGCATGATATTATTTATATACCGCAGGCCAAACATATCCGTAACAAGCCCGTTGTGAACAGAGATCCTCAGTCACTGAAGTTTGAAGAAATGCAGAGTGAGATCAAGGTAGGCTAGTGCCACCTGGTGAGGAAGTGGCACATACCGTAGTTTGTGCATGATTAAGAAAAGAAATGTTAGACTTTTGACACATTTAAATTGTCTGATGAGTTCATAATGTAAACTATTGATTCCAATGCCTAGATGTTCCAGTGTAGCTCTTTTGAATATTTAGGCTTTAAAAGAGGAGTTACAGAGGCAGCGTACCACCCTGATGACAGGGGGTGCTGACATGGAGCAGGCCATACAGGATGCTGGACAGCTGAGGAACCTGGAGGACCAGCTGGTCAAGTGAGTCACAGCATTATATAGTTAGTCTTCTTGAAGATTTTCATACTTATTAGTCAGTTATGACAAAACTGAAACACAGGTGCCCTGGTGAAGTCTGACAGAGTCTGGTAAAAATTCAACAAAGAAAAAAATTAAAGTTTATTATATAGTCTTCTGATGTTGAGGTTGGAGCAATGTGGAAATGCTTACATATTTAAAAAAATTTAAAAGAAAATATATTCTCATTTGTAACACAGTGTTAAATAGATTTCCCTTGTTGTACACACGTAATCAATGGTTTGACTTCAGGCTGCAGACAGAGTGTTCTCACTACCGTATGATAGCAGAGGAGGCATACAGACAGCTGACAGACATCCAGGAGAGAGACATTCTGTCCAGAAGTCAACAGTTTAAGTTGAGGGACTGGCTGGATCTCATGGAAGAGGTAAGTAGTCACTCACACTATATAAAATATAGCAGTTTAAGTTGAGGGACTGGCTGAATCTCATGGAAGAGGTATGTATTCACTCACACTATATAAAATATAGCAGTTTAAGTTGAGAGACTGGCTGGATCTCATGGAAGAGGTATGTATTTACTCACACTATATAAAATTTGTGCTTAGATTTTAGTTTTTGGTATAAGTAGCAGTGCAGTAGCACCAAAGATGGTGCTCAGCACAGAAGTGAAATCAATCTACAATCTACTTATTAAAGAAATTGTTACCACAAGATCTCATGAAAGAGAGATATTTTCACTCACACTTGGTACGATATAAAACAAAGAATTTGTGCTTACATTTTGGCTTTTGGCATAATTGATAGTACATTAGCAGGAAAGATGAAGGAAATTGTTACCATAATAGGAAGTCTCCTCTTAAAAGATTTCTTTAAGAATGCAAATTACTGTTGTTGTTTTCCAGCATGTTTTGTTTGTATTTACTCTGTATTTCTTCATGTTTGTTTTCAGATCAAGAACAGAGTGCCGTCCACTCTGAACAAAGAGGAGTGGAATGACAGAACAGTCAAGCAGCTGCAGAAGGAATTGAAAGTTGTGAGTTGTGGTAAAATTTCAAAATAATCTGGAATGAAACTAAGAGACTAGATTTCTTTTAAAATTTTCTTTTGTAATGTGTTAAGGCGTTCATAATCTAACACATTTAATCTCAAACCACTGTAGATCTTTGCAATAAATCTAAATAGAATTAATACTTTCTTTAATGTTTTTTTTATTTATACCTTCATAATGGACATTAATTGTTATTATGTACTATATCTTTGTTGTTATAAAAGTTGCCCCTTTGTTAGCTCATGTTTTCATGTATCATAATCTATATATGAATTATTACAGTGTCAAGATGAATTAAAAAGTGATGAGCAAATATTTGTTGAAAAGAATGAAGAACTATCTGAAATGAGCAGGAAAATAGAAATATTGGTGAGTATATTTTCTGGGTATAGTGCTTTTGTCAGTCTTATTGTAGAATTTTATTTCGTTGTTATTATCTATTCATTATTCGGTGATTTTCTTCTTATGTTGTATCTTTAAAATGTCCATTTCCATCTCCTTGATTGCTTCCCTGATATTAGAAATGCATTATTGACATCTACCCTTCCATTTAATTTAGGAATCTGATTTATTAGAGAAAAATAGAGAATTGGAAGATGCAGAAAAGATAATAAATGGGCACAAGGAAGTGATGGTCCAGCAGCAGGTGAAGATTGAAGAGTTGGAACAAGCAACTCGGGTTAGTACATGATTAATGGAACAGTTTCATAATTTTGGGTTTTTGTGGCTTTTCCAGAATTTCGAAGTAGAACAATACAAATATGACTGCCAAATTTAAACTTTGATCAGAAATGGATTTTTGTGGCTTTTTCAGAATTTTCAAAGTAGAACGATACAAATGTGACTGCCAAATTTAAGCTTTTATATAAATATATTAGTAAATATATATATTTGGTATAACTTAAAATGTAGAATAGCTAGAATGGCCTTAGTATAAGTTAAATATTCTGTTCTTCAGAAAAGGAAAGTGAGTATAGCGGTGAGTGAGCCGGACCAGGATGGTGACGACGCGGCACCAGTCTCGAGCAGGAGAGCTTTCTCCGTACCTCCACACATGCTGAAGGCGGCAAATGCTGGGGTAAGAACAGAAATAGTAAATTTTACAATTTTAAGATGAACAGATAACATTATTTAGAATAAAATTCCTTATATTTGTGTAAAAGCACAAAGACATGTTCAAAGCAAGATGTGCAGTGACCTATTTCTTATGTCCATAATAGTATCTTTGACTGACAGAAAATGTGAATTGCATCATAGGATGAAAATTGTTCATCACTCTCTCCAGACTGTCACTAGTCTGCGTCCCCCGTCACGTAACATTCGCACCAGTCCCGCCATGTTCTCCGTAGAGCGTGTGATGCAGGGGTTTCGTGCGCGTAGCCAGCTCCTGATGAACCAGCTGGAAGAGCACGATGAGGTCCTGCACCAGGGGTTCTCAGATAACGAGGAAGGGGACAATGGAGAGGAGAGTGGCAAGACAAACAAGTAGGATGGTCTCTCTGGATTTATCTTGTCAAGCTAGCTAAATTTTGGCTCTAAAAAGAATTCATTTGAAGGGTCTTGTGGAAATGGACAGAATGGAAACTTTAAAATCATTTCTTGTTTTTATTTCTCTTTTGTTCAGAGTCGCACCTTCTTAAAGATGAGCTGCTTATTTTGTGTTCAGACTGCCAGAATTCTTATTTCTTCAAAGTGTGAGAATACTGGAATTTATTTATTTAATTTATGCACAATCTCTTTGCAGAGCTTTAGGCCAAACCTTCAAGGCTGTGAGAAGTGTGAGAAGATCACATACTGATGATGAAAAACTTTCCATGAAGGACAACAAAGGAGCAACAATAACAAAGAGTATGTGTGGAAAAATTAGCTGGAACTGAAAATGTTATGTTAGAAATTGGCCTGTTTATTATTCACTAAAGATTTGAAATTAACATGATATTAATAACATGACTGTGTCATTATCACCATTTGTATTCTTATTCGACAACTTGTTATCTTTTAGAAGATCTTTGTAATTTTGCTATCATCATTTTGGTACTAGCCCCCAAAGGCAGAACCCCCAGGCTTGACAAGGAGTCTTCTAGCCTGGACGTAGACAAACTGAGAACAAGCACTGTTATACACAAGAAGAAATTGAAGGAAACCCAAGCCAAAGTACAGGCAAATACTCAGAAGATTAGAGATCTCTCCATTAATATTAAGTAAGTGTACACAGTGCCCTTAATGATTTAGAGATCTCTGGAAGAAATAATGGTTTGGCTACAGTATAATGTATTACTTAATCACTTATTGATGCCAATTGTCTCTTACAAGATTTCTCCATCCATCCCTGTTCTGGACTCTCTTCTCTATAGCTAGAAGACCCCATTTTATCCCAATTCTCATGGTTTCTTCCTCCCACTCTCTTCTCTATAGCTAGAAGACCCCATTTTATCCCAATTCTCATGGTTTCTTCCTTCCACTCTCTTCTCTATAGCTAGAAGACCCCGTTTTATCCCAATTCTCATGGTTTCTTCCTTCCACTCTCTTCTCTATAGCTAGAAGACCCCATTTTATCCCAATTCTCATGGTTTCTTCCTTCCACTCTCTTCTCTATAGCTAGAAGACCCCATTTTATCCCAATTCTCATGGTTTCTTCCTTCCACTCTCTTCTCTATAGCTAGAAGACCCCATTTTATCCCAATTCTCATGGTTTCTTCCTTCCACTCTCTTCTCTATAGCTAGAAGACCCCATTTTATCCCAATTCTCATGGTTTCTTCCTTCCACTCTCTTCTCTATAGCTAGAAGGCCCCATTTTATCCCAATTCTCATGGTTTCTTCCTTCCACTCTCTTCTCTATAGCTAGAAGACCCCATTTTATCCCAATTCTCATGGTTTCTTCCTTCCACTCTCTTCTCTATAGCTAGAAGACCCCATTTTATCCCAATTCTCATGGTTTCTTCCTCCCACTCTCTTCTCTATAGCTAGAAGACCCCATTTTATCCCAATTCTCATGGTTTCTTCCTTCCACTCTCTTCTCTATAGCTAGAAGACCCCATTTTATCCCAATTCTCATGGTTTCTTCCTTCCACTCTCTTCTCCAGGTGTTTGGCAATGAATAAAATGTGAGGTATTTTAGCTACATATTTACCTTCCAGGCAGATGTTGCTTATGTTAGTACCACCAGCCTGTTGTTACTATCTTCTGATCTTATGAACATTTAAATGTCTGGTTCATATATGTATATATAATTCAGGTTGAAGGAGCAGCTTATCAAAGAGCTGGTGAAGACAGGCAAGGACGCCCACCTGATGAACACACAGTACGCAGAGAAAGTCAAACTCTTGGAAAAGGTACTTTCTGTGTGCATTGATTCCTTCCTAGGCCACACAACACATTGATTACTTGCACATTCGTTCATTATTTCATTTTTTAACTTAGATATCAATATTTTATCCATTCTTCCAAGTGTGTTCAGGCAAACTCTTGGAAAAAGGTACTTCAGCTATACATCCAATTGATTCATGATTCGATATAAATAATTATCTACCCTTCCTGATAATATTGTGGTAAAAATATTGCCCTGTTTCAACAAACTGACCCATGATATTGTTTCACAGGAGAAGGAACAGACGCGAACTGAACTGCGAGAGCTCCAGAAGGCATTTCAGGAATTGGAGGTGAAAGAACAAAATGAATCTGCTCAGATAAACAAAGTGCAAAGGTAATGCAGTATTACTTTGATTTTGTTAAGACTCCAAGTCCTGGTAAATAAGAGTAGATATAAAATAAGAAGGCTCATGTTGAATAGATTTTTGCAGGTATGACTGCATAACTGCTTACATAAATATTTGATATTAAGTGTTATATATAATAATAACTAGATGATGTGTTATATAATAACTGTGCATATTTTCTAGTGATTATAAAAAGAAGATGGAGCTCACCAAGACTAAGCTGAGTGCTTTACAGAAGAAACAGAAAGAAACTGAAAAACTAGCCAATCTTACTGCTCAGAATGACAAAAAGTAAGGGTTTCTTTAAGCAGACGTGTGTGTGTGCGCCAGCTCGCGTGCGTGTGTGTGTGGTATGGCATTGGTTTTATGTATTCTTTCATATAGGCTGCCAAGAAATGGTTTCATTGCAGTGTGGACCTCAGATACCAGATGTTAATTGTATTTGAGACCCAGTGACTTATGTTTCTTTATGAACATTCTGTGTTGTAGAGTAGAGGAACTGGAGCTCTCTGTGGGAAAGATGAAACAGCAACAGGAGAATTTGACCAAGAAACTTAAGGAAGAAGCTGAGAGAAAAGCTAAGCTGGAGGTGGGTTTCTCTCTGTACTGTGGCATAAAGTATAACATTGCACTGGGTTTCCAGAAATTGATAAACACAAGACTTGGGGTGTGGAGATTTAACAGTAACTGTTGTAGAAATATGTTTTGTCTGTCTTTTTTCTTACAGAAAGAAGTACAGAAAGAACAGCAGAAGATAAAAGAACTTGAAATAAAAAATGAACAACAAGAGAAGATTCTGAAGATCAAAACAGAAGAGATAGCTGCAGTCCAGAGAAAACTGAGGAGTGGGGGACCAGCCGTGGCCTTGGAGTAAGACATTTAGATAGGGACAGGGAATAGAATTAACATATTATATGTAGAGAAAACTGAGGAGTGGGGGGCCAGCCGTGGCCTTGGAGTAAGACATTTAGATAGGGACAGGGAATAGCATTTACTTATTATATGTAGAGAAAACTGAGGAGTGGGGGACCAGCCATGGCCTTGGAGTAAGACATTTAGATAGGGACAGGGAATAGAATTAACATATTATATGTAGAGAAAACTGAGGAGTGGGGGGCCAGCTGTGGCCTTGGAGTAAGACATTTAGATAGGGACATAAAATAGCATTAACTTATTATATGTAGAGAAAACTGAGGAGTGGGGGTCCAGCCGTGGCCTTGGAGTAAGACATTTAGATAGGGACAGGGAATAGAATTAACATATTATATGTAGAGAAAACTGAGGAGTGGGGGACCAGCCATGGCCTTGGAGTAAGACATTTAGATAGGGACAGGGAATAGAATTAACATATTATATGTAGAGAAAACTGAGGAGTGGGGGGCCAGCTGTGGCCTTGGAGTAAGACATTTAGATAGGGACATAAAATAGCATTAACTTATTATATGTAGAGAAAACTGAGGAGTGGGGGTCCAGCCGTGGCCTTGGAGTAAGACATTTAGATAGGGACAGGGAATAGCATTTACTTATTATATGTAGCTTAATCTGGTAGATATTAACACAAATTCACAACAGCACTATTGTGATATTGTGCTATTTTTGTAAAAAAATTAATGTCATTACCTTTTTTGCTCTTGTTTTTGTTTCAAGTGCTGCCCAGGAGAAGTTGGATGAGCAGCGGAAGTGGCTAGATGGTGAAATTGAGAAGGTGCTGGAGGAACGGAGGAAGATGGAACTGCTTCAAGGGGTAAGATGGGATCTCCACATGGGTTCCTTTTTACTTGTCAGTTATTTTGTAAGCTGCAGTACTTAAATCAAAAACATTTTTAAAAAACTGACAGTCTTCAGCATTAGAGAGTGGTGGCATAGTTAGTGTTATTTCAGGTAATAAAGTGCTCAGAATGGATAACATCTCTATTGAAGAAGGGTTTCTTTACAAATCTTTTATTTTAAAACTTTTTGCAGGATCTGAAGAAACGTGAAGAAATTCTTGCCAAGAAGGAAGCCATAGTAGCTGAAAAAAGTCATTTAGAGATGAAAAAGCTCAGATCTAGTCAGGTGCTAACCAAGGTAAGCTTAGATCTAGTCAGGTGCTTAACAAAGTAAGCACAAAACTAATAGATTTTCTGCTTCATACAAAGTTTAAATTGATATTAAGAGTATATTAGAAATTTTAATTAGACTTAAAATTTGCAAAAGTTATAATTCTTATGCTTCAATAGAAATTTCAATTTTGACATAATAAGATTAAAGGTAATAAATGTTTGACATAGTGATATTTTGTGAGTAGGATATTTCTACTGTGGTAAATAAACTGGAGACTGTGGAAAAGAAACTGGAAGAGAAGAACCGCGAGATGTCTGCCACCCCAGTAGAAGCCAGACCAAAGCTGAAAGATGAGATAAAAAGTCTCCAGCAGGCTCAGGAGAGGTTGAGGAGGCAGAGAGCAGTGCTGGATGACAAACTGTACGATGGTGCTGTGATTTCTCCACAGGAAGAAAGGAGGTGAGTCTGTACTAGATAATAAACTGTATGATGGTGCTGTGATTTCTCCACAGGAAGAAAGGAGGTGAGTCAGTACTAGATAATAAACTGTATGATGGTGCTGTGATTTCTCCACAGGAAGAAAGGAGGTGAGTCAGTGTTGGATTTGTTGAGTGCATGAAAGTGATAGTACATCTTCTCTCCATTCATAAACTGGCTCTCAAATAAACTGTCAAACTCATTTTTTTATCTTTATGGTAAAACTATTGAAGTTTTACAACAAAAAAATGGTCTCTTCATGTTTAATTGTGTTATGTTTGGGAGAACATATTTATTTGTGCTATCTTATTGTGTTAAAGGCTGATAGAGCTGGATGAAGCCATAGAAGCCTTGGATGCAGCTATTGAATACAAGAATGAGAACATCCGGTGCCAGGAGGAGGAATTACGCAGATCTCAGCTACTCACACAGGTAGATATATATACTGATCATACTACTGGAAACAATATTAAGGAATTTTTGTTTAAAATATATATGAAAAACTGTTACTAACCTGCTTGCAAATTTTTAAATACAAATGCATCTGCAGTTAGAAATATACCATATTGACAGTAATAAAATCAGTATCTTTTCAATCTGTAGGGTGTGCATATAGAGGAACAACAGTAGTAGATATTGTGATATTATAATTGAAAATTGGCCAGAGTTAGACTACACTTTATTGTTAGTACTGAAATTCTACAACTACATTGTGTCTATTATCAATTTTAACTATATACAAGAATAGATTTAATAACTGTGTGATGTTTGTTTTCTTCTTTTTCCTCAGAGTGAGGATAATTTGTTGAACAAGTTAAAGTCACTGACCTCCACCGAGACCAAAAGTTTGTTGCACAAATACTTTGAGAAGGTCATCGACCTCAGAGAGTCAGAGAGGAAGAAAGAACTTCAAATTAGTGAAATGGAGGTAAGTCTGGAAAATTAGGAATAAATCAAAGAGACCTTGTAGCAATTAAAGCTTAATGTTTAACACTACTGGGCATATGTGAGGAATTGTTTAAGATGAGATTAAGGCATATTGGGTATTTCAGCACAATGTTATATAATTATTATTTATTTTTCTTGTAATTATCATTATTGTGTATTTTTACATGATAATTTTGAAAGCAGGTTCAGTTGTGCATGCATGTGTACTATAAGTGGGTTCACAGCATCTGAGCTGATTATAATTGATTTATATATGGGATCACCACCTCTGCCCATATTAAAATTGTGTTATTTTCCGTCCTCAGATGAAGACAGATGAACAGGAGCGTCTGCTGAAGGAGTTAGAGTTCGCCCTACAGCGGTCAGCCATGGAGATGGACATCAAACTGACCCAACAACAGCAGGACTATGAGCAGAAGATTCAGCTGCTGATGAAGCAGTTAGCTGAGAGAACAGGGCCAGACACACAGGAAGCTAGGTACTTATCCATGGGCTTTTATGTTGCTCAAGATCACAGAGAGTTGTTTCATGGATGACGAGATGAAAAAAAAGGGGGTCAGAATTTTTGGGATTTATTCCATTTTGTTTGAAAAGGAAAAATAAGAAAAAGGATGTATTTTGTATACAATTTTAATAAACACTGAAAACTTAGAAGAAGGTATCGAACAGATGTGGAACTTTCATTATGTTAACAATTTCTGTTCCAATGCCTGATCAGATGGCTGTTGACCCAGTTAACAAACTGGATCATTTGAAGATTTATTTATATTTTGTAAATTGATAACTTTAAGGATTCAGCAGCTGGAGAAGGACTTGTTTTACTACAAGAAGACCAGCAGAGATCTGAAGAAGAAGTTACGGGAGGTGTTGGCAGGCCACCTGGAGGCTGAGGGCGGAGGTAATGAGACAATTATTATAATTTATGCCATTTTACTAGTATTTTTATGTCCACTAGAGGGCAGCACACTCAGAGATAAGGTATTTTTATGTTTACTAGAGGGCAGCACTGTCTGCTAGATTAAGGTAATATGCTTCTTGAAATGTAATAAAGAAAACATTGCAGGCGTTGTGGTAAAGCATGTTTTGGTAATGTTCCAGGAGGTGGTGACACTGCAGACAGTGTATCAAATTCCTTACATACAGCCAGAGAAAACGGCTCCGAGAGCCACAGGTCCAGTAAACCTGGCACTCCTCACACGCCTCACGGAATTCCTGCCTCTGCTAGAGGGCAGCACACGCACAGGTCAGTTATTGCTATGTCCACTAGAGGGCAGAACAATCACAGATAAGCTATTTTTATGTCCACTAGAGGACATTTTTACATGTTAGTTATTGCTATTAGAGGGCAGCACACACAGGTTAGTTATTTCTATGTCCACTAGAGGGCAGCACACACGTTTGTTATTTCTTTCTGCTAGAGGGCAGTACATATGTTGTTATTTCTTTTTCATATATAAAACAATGGTAACAAAACATGAATAAATGTTTTATGTTTTAATATGCATCCTGACTTAACAATCTCCTGTAATAATGTAGGGAGTCTACCCCAAGATCTTCCAGACAGCCTACTCCATCGCGACCATCCACAGGCACCTCCCACAATGAAGTGTCCAGTTCCAGGATGTCCCAGCTGAAGGGTGTGGAGGGGTCACGTCAGGGGACTCCAGTGAAGATCTCCAGGAGGGACCTTAGGCCCATGTCAGAGGCGGAGGTGGAGATGAGGAGGTCCAATGCCACCCAGGCTTCTGTGCAGGGTGAGTGCTTACCACCTCAGGATTCTGATCATTTGAATGATCATGGGTTAGTAAAATATCTGAATGCTTACTACCTCAGGATTCTGAGCATCTGAATGATCAAAAGATAGAAAAAAATATCAGAGCAAGAAATCCAAAGTAAGCAGTCTTTAGTGGTTGGTTCATTAGGCCTCTGAACATCTGGAAGTAAGAGACCCTGGAGGGTGGGTGGGTGGGTGGGTGGGGGGGGGGGGGGGGGGGGGGGGGGTGGAGATCATTAGAGATATCTGTCAACAACAATTCTGATTTGGGCAATTATTATTTGGTGACCAAATATTTTAGAAATGAATCAATTATCTTGTTGAGAGCATGTGTTTAGGTAATTATTGTTCAATGACAGTTTTTTTGTATTTTTTTGACACTTTTATTCAATAATTTTCAGATTCCTTGGACACAGGAAAGAATCCATGGTCTTAGCAGTGAGTGAGGTCCAGGAACACGGTTTCTCCTTCCTGTTATGACAACCAATCAGTTCAAATGTCATCAGCAATACACTAATAGTTTACTACAATGTTGTACAAGCTGTCTGTGTCATGAAGCATTTATGAAGAATTTTTTACTCTCTGCCAGTGTCTTCCCAGTTTTAAGTTATGTGTTTGTGGGTGGAGGTGCGTGTGTTTTGTAACAGGGTGGGGGGGGGGTGCACGCAGACAATCAGACTTAAGCTAATAAGATAAACTGGGTAACATTTTTACCGTCCATGTTTTTTATCACCAGAACATTGGCCATTGTAGGCTTGAAAATATTTTGTAATTGCTTTTTGTTTTTAATGCCTTTAAAAACATTAATGTTGTACAAGATGTGTTGAAACATTTGTAGTTAAGTTCTTAGTGTTGTTAATTCCCAGTACCACGTCATGCCTTGGTATTTTTCCAAGTTATGAAATCAGCCAATACTGAATAAGAAAAAAAACATTGGTGAGCATTAAAGTTTATAACATTTGCAATACCTTTGTAAATCAACAGCACAAGTCAGGTGTATAATATACATCTGTTTTAATTCACTAGTAAGTCTTTCCTGTTGTATGTGACTGTGTCAAGTTGTTTGGTGATAGCAAGTATTTATTGTGGAGTTTATCTACGTAATTAACTTCGCCATCTACCATAAAGTTTGCCAGGAGTCAATATGTAATCCTGGTGTAAATGTTTGTATGTACAATAGTAGTCCTGGGTGTTGTAGTTGAGACACTGAGGTGTATAGTGTGGGTGATAATGAGATTGGTTGTGTTAATTACCAATTAATATAACTGTTAGGGAACATTCCAACATGAAAATCTTTCTCTTTTATCTGAAAAGATGTTAATATGGTCTATGTATATAAAGCCTGATAGTATATTTTGAGATAATTGACTCTTGTTTCATGTCATTTATGTTTGTTTTGATATTAATGATATTGCATAATTGTCCTCAAAAAATGTAAAAAGCTAGCATTGCTCACTAAAATAGCAAATTTCACACTGCACTAAAATGAAGTATTTGAAAATGTGCTTCTTTTAATTCGATTCGTGGATGAGGTTTCTTGGTATCTAAATTAAGAAAAAAACTGTCTTCAAACATATTTTTCAGTTTATTTTTGAATTACTTCAAGTGGTATGCTACTCATTACCATGTTTTGTTATTGTCAACTTGTGCAGGATCCTGTTTTTTTTATGTGTGATTAATGAAGTTGAAATGTTTTAGTCATTGCATATTTAGATCATAAAAACCCTAATTCATCACCATGCAAACTCTTGATTTTGACAAAAAGAATTGCCCCCTGTGCCTTGAATTGAGTGACTGCTTTCTGTAAATTGGTTGTTTTTTATCAAATGGCCTTCATACTGAGTGTATAAAAGAGATTTTCAGGATATGAGTTTTGAGTGGTTAAGCACGTTCCCAGTATGTTGAATAAGCTATTTACTAATGAGACCTGCCATACAATAGGAAATAACTGAGCCAGGATTACGCAGCACTGAAAACATGCTTTGGCCACTAAGCAGTGGGGAGTAATAAAGCTCCAGACAAAAGAATGTTATAAATGGGGAAAGTTGGCTTATTTACAACAGGAACACTTTAAAGATATTTGAATGAAATATGTTTGCTGAGCTCTGTTCAAGAAGGGCTAATGCATATTTTGATTGAACACTTTGTTTATATCTCCTCCATGCTTAAGTAGCACAAAGTATGGAAGTTGAACTGTGGGACTTGGTAAAATGTCTCCAATTGTACACAGTGATACGCTTCCATGGATACATACTGTCATTATTTTTCTATCTTATGGCTGAAACCCCTTTTTGTTACAAAGACTTTGCTGCTGATATTGGTGTTCAAACATTTCTAAGGAAAGAAATTATCAGTGTAAGTAAAACAGTTTAGGACCGACTTTGCTGTGTGTTTTAAGTTTGACACATTTTCGTGACTTCTTTCCTATTTGTTGCTTAGAACATTCTGTAAATACTTGTCCATTCATGTCACATTTATTTATTGTCATTTGAGGACTTGTCCATTCATGTGAAATAAAATGATTTTATAGTGAACATCAAAGTATCAGAGTTGAGTTACTGACTCTGCAAATATCAAAGGTGAATCTGAAGTTGATAGCTGTTTGCACTTGTCTTTAGGTGGAGTATTTGTTATAGCAACTGCCAGTCGATTGATTTGTAAGACTGAACTTGTTCTGAATATGAAGGATGCATTTTCCAGGGACTGTATCCATAACCTGATTGATATGATGTTAAAGTGAAAACTATTCACAAAATCCATTCCCTAGAAAAGTAATTTTTTGAATAATTAGGTGGATATTATTTACAATATTCTTTTAAAATTTTATTTATTTATTTTTATATTGAAGAGAAGAAAAGTGAACATCAATAATAAACCCAATGTTTGGCATACGGGATGTATCTCTCTGCACCACAGTACACGCTGATCTTGCCGAAATTTACTCCAAATTACCCACTGGTATGCCCTATATCAACGTAACATAAAAATGCAATTATGTTTGAAGAGCTGAAGTTTGAAATATTTTGATAAGGATAAAATATGAATGCGCCAATTTTTCTCTGGGTCACTTTGATAAATTCTGTTGCATGTTGCAACTTTCTTATATAATATCAACATAAGAAATTTCACTGTTTCAGTCAGCGATATCTGGAGAGGCAGTTTTTTAAGACAGTGACAATTAATCATCCAGGTCAGCTGCACTGATAAACATGGCATTTCTTGGTCGTCTGACCACCTCCTCCTCCTCTTCCTCCTCGCTCTCCTCACTGCTCTCCTCAGCAGGTTCTGGCTCTGGTTCGTTTAGAGGTATTAATGCATTCTTCAGTCCCAGGAACCGTGGGTCGTTCATTACCTGCGACTGGTCCATTAATACTGGGAATGCTATTGTTGCACGTCTAGTTCTCAGTTTTGAAGAAAACCCTCTTGGATATCCTGTGAATTGCCTTTGAGTTGGTGAAAATATTGTGTGTCTTCTTGCTTGCATTGTGTCTTCTAGAGAGGGCAGGGTGGTTTCCTGGTCTTTATCGTGAACATCATCCGGAACTGACAAAGACCGTTGTAAATCGCCGGCACTTTTACAATGTCTTAATGTAGATGATCCAGGCCGGCTGTCAGCCACAGGTGCATCCCCTTCATCTACTGTTATTCTAGGCATTTTTAACTCTTCTTTTGAATCAACTTTTGCCTCAGATTTTTTTAGACTGCAGCTATTCAGATCTGTCAGAGATCTGTGAGTAATCATAGTTGCTTCAGTTTGACCTTGACCTGTCTCTAACCTTGACCCTGGTAAATCCCAGTGAACCTGTGGACTTGACCTTGACCTTGAGTGTAGCCTTCTGGCATTTGAAGAACTTTGGCAACGAGTCTGGTGAGGGTCGATATTTGGTAAAATCGAGATATGTGTCAGACCAATCTTTTCCAGTTGTTTTTGCTTCTTAGTTTGTTTGTGAATGAAAGTTCTTCGGCTCAGTTCAAGAATCTTTTCAATTCTCTTCTGTTCTACTGATAGAGTGGAGATTTGTTTCTCCAGGACTTGCTGCATCGCCACATTGTCCTTGAGCAGCACTTTGGTCAAGCTGGACTTGGGCTGAGATGACCGCTGGTCCAT
Organism: Lingula anatina; assembly: GCF_051362555.1. Classification (NCBI taxonomy): domain Eukaryota; kingdom Metazoa; phylum Brachiopoda; class Lingulata; order Lingulida; family Lingulidae; genus Lingula; species Lingula anatina. The sequence continues at coordinate 70,706,656 of NC_141767.1, forward strand.
CACTTTGTTCATAGTTCTCAGACCTCGGTCCTACTGGCTCTGTAAATAAGGTGACATTTTATGTTATCTTAACATTTCACCTGACTATAATGAGTATTGCAGACAAGTGTTCAAGTGTATAACATTGAATTGATTACAGTTAACCTAATCAATACCCATGTGTTGAAAAGTCAAACTAATGAATGTACGCCATTTATGAAATTACTGTTGATGCCAATAAGTTTCTTCAAGTGTAAAAGATTTGGAACAAGTCTGATTATTTGTTTGGTGAGTTTGAAAGTCCTTAAAAAAGTTGTTAAAAAATAACATCACCCATTCTAGCCATCACCAATTGTGATACTGAAAACAAGTTGAACTAACAGTACTTGTAATACCTCTGAGCTCTGTCAACTTGTCACTGCAATTCATTAGTAACAGATAAATGTTTTATTCTGTGTTGGAACACTTCTAAAGCTTAACTATTTAAATTTTCAAGCAAATGTCTGGCATTGTTTAACATTGTTTTAATAAAGTGAAGCAATAAATAGAAAACCCTTATATACGTACATAGACAAAAAAAAAAAAGAGAAGAAAAAAATATGATCAATGAATCATTAAGTTAGGGAGGCCTGATAAAAAAGTTACTTTAAAAGTTTTTTAAAAAAGTATTTTTTCTGTAAAGCCACATGTTACACATTTATTAAAACAAGCTAAATTTGCAGCCTACCTTTCTTTGCTCAAATTCCATCGCATGTCGTCCACTACTGTGTGTTGATAAAAAGCTTCATCTCCGCCTAAATGCCTGCCAGACACTAATACTGTTGCTAGTGATGTTAGTGATTGATTGCAAATGGAGGTGGCTTCAAATCCTATCAATTATGTATGCTCCTGACGGTTCTCCAATAAAACAAACTTCAGAATGTGCCGTACAGGTGCCTGATCAAACGATGAAACCTTGTTAGAAATCCAATCAATTAAGGCCCAGCTAAGAGGGGCCATGTCAAAATATCAATATTTGAGGTAGCTCTCACTTGGGGTGCCCTGAAAGTGTGTAGTGAACTTTCTTTACCAGGTTGATCTAAATGTATGATGATATGTGTCTAAATGTCAGATATCATTCATTTATTAAAAATAATTGATTAATATTACTGATTATTTGATGTGGTCCCTAAACTCGATGTTTGACGGTGCTAGGCGATGCACCAGGATTTGGGGGATGAACGGGAGACGAACTAAAGATAAATCTGAGATAAATTTATATCCCAATGTCAACCGTAACGTGACATGCATATATACATATACATGACCAAATAGATTACTATTATTTACAAATGACTTTTATCCTATTTGGTTTATCATCAAACTTCAGTTAAATGGTCTTAGGCTTACATAACTTCACTCAAATGTCCCTAAAACTGAAACTGTGGCACAGATAAATTTAGGACAAAAGCATCCTAGGGGTTAGACTTGGGTGGGAGGGGGAGGTACAGGCACTAGTTTTGGGTAAGCACTTGCAGTGATTAGGTGATCCTTTTGCTTATCCATGTTCCTGATCTTTTTTTTCCTTTTTGTTTGTCAGGGAGGGTAAAAAGACTGAGAATTTGTCATCAGTTTTTTTCTTCATGCATCCTTTTTAAACCAATATGATTTATATAAAAGATGAGACAAAGCTGCAAATTCGAATATGATTAAGATGAAAATGATCTCCCCATGAAACATGAAATCCCTGTGTCTGCCCCCTCCTCCCCCCGTCTGCTTTCTAACCCCTTTTTAACCTTTTATCTAAACACAGATACAGATAAGTCAAGCCATAAATATTACAAAATTGATAAAAGGATTTTATAAGGATCAAATTGAAAATCCCCTGCATGCAAATTAACAAAATGCTTTCCTTCTTGGTACAGTGCATTTACACTAAGCTGGATTATGACCTTGAACTTTTAGAACTTTTTTACTTTTTATTTTTCAAAAATTATAAAGCTCAACAACAACAACAAAATACTTCATTAAATACCATTACCTGTTAGACTTCAAATCCTCTTCATCTTAAGTGATAACACAGCTACCAAAGGATTAAAAAAGCCAAACCTTTGACTAAATATACTTGTTCTACAGATGGAAGAAATATTATACTGTTTGCATTTAGAATTGATTCTTCACAAAGGACGAGGCATAAAAAAGATATCATTTTTCTTAATAAACTAAAGGCAGTCAATGATCAAGCAGTGCAGATGTGGAGAAGGGTATAGAAACTTTCTCTGTAAAATCCATGTACGCTTTTAACATTAGCTCTTGTCAATAATCAATATTTGTCAATGACAGACTAGCTACTTGGGCAACTTAGGAAGCTCTAGAAATAGAACATAAGACCCTGGGCCTATATTGTCCTCTAATAGTGCCCCTGGGGAGTGAAACTACTTTTACACATCATTAGAAATATGGATCATGTTACATATATGTCAAGATGTGAGATTACATAACCTTTCATCTGTATCCAAGACTGAGCAAGTATTCGGCAACACAGGGGCAAGGGAACCATAAAACAGACTTAACTTATTTAGAAAAAGATCAAATACACATGCTATACTTCTGTCCTATAAATGATGTAAAATTTCAGGAGGTACTGACATCATTTGAATATTTTTCTTTAATCATGACAACTGGTTCAGCATGCAGTATAGTAGTACTGACTAGTACCCCCCCCCCCCCCCCCCCAAAAAAAAAATGTGCACCAATACAAAATACAAGACATTAAGTGATTGAACTTCTGGCCCATTCCATTAATATCACGCAAGTAAGAATAGAAAAGGAAAATTAAATGGCATCCATTAAAAGTCCAAGAGGAAAGTAAGCCCGTGAGTCTTTGACTGTGTGCTGTGACTGGCTGCTCAATTTTCTCTGCCTTTCATCTGACGTGAAACTCAACCTACTCATCACAGGAAATTATTTACGTTGCAACTGCCATCAACATGAAACCATGAGAATCCATTACAAACACAATGATTTCAAGAAAATATGTATTCTTTGGAAAAAAAACTACAATAAAAATAAAAGAAAAACATGAAGCATATTATACTTCAAAGAGCAGACATTACAATTACTTCACAACATCACACCTGACTCCTTTGAGTTTTCTATTAGTTAAGTACAGCTGTGAATTCATGACAACAGACAGTCCCTGCGCTTGCAAGCACCTCTCTCCCTCTCTCTCTCTCTCTCTCTCTTACACACACAAACATAGCCACATAATCACACATGCTCTCTCACACACACACACACACACACACACAAACACACACACACACATTCATACACACATGCACTTGCTCTTACAAACATCCACATCAATTTTTAGATTCACTTATCAAAATATTCTAAGCATACACTGGTTTATTTGATATGTGTGCACGGAAACAGCTGACCACAAACTGTTTTTTAAATTTTTTGTCTACTGCTACTTGTATCACAATGTTTAAAACAATCCCTGCTTTGGAATATACCTCATACATTATACAATACATATTTTAATGCTATTAATGAAATGACAAAGAAAAAATCTGATCTTTTCTTCATTTTTTCAATGGGCAAAATTATAAATATTCCAATAAATAATTTGGGAATCTTCCAAAATATGATTGATATACTTTGTATAGCATTTGAGGTGCTTAAACTGAATAGAACTATAATGTAGCCTGCTTTTCTATTATGTTGCTACCACTCAATAGGAATGTCCTATATTTAAGAATCTATGACTTTAAAAGAATATACAATTTCACAATTTCCCGCATTGAAATGATGCTGTCATTGCCATATACCTGATAATCTTAACATTTCACATGGACGGAATTCTATGCAGATATATGCTGCAATTCTATCCCAAGAACTTGAAAGTCTTTCATTGAAAAAAAAAAAAAAAAAAAAAAGCATTTTCCTTTTTCTCTAAATAAATAGTCACATTAACGCTACAAGATGTAGGTTGCTGCATGTACTCAAGAAGTTCTGGCAACTTTTTCTTTTACACAAGTTAAAACATGAACCATGCATGAATGGTTGCCTTTAGCTGGATGCAAATATTGGACTGAACTCAGACAGCTAAAAAAATAAATAAATAAATATATTTAAATAAAGAAATAAATAAATAAACACCTATATGAAATGGTATTTAAAATATTAAGATTACTAAAAGCATGACGTTTGGGTGATGACAATTCAAGGTCGCTAATGATGAATGAGAAATGAATGGTTGACCTTCCTTTTATATCCCAATGTCCTCCAGGTACAAACAGTGTATATAATTATTTCAATCTGTGTGGCTATCTTCCTTTTGTTTCCAAACTGTCAACATGACAAGGGCATTATGTCATCACATCTGATCTTGCTATCTCAGGGACGGATCCAGAGCTATTTTCAGACAGTCTTCCAAATTATCTTTGTTGATCCATCCTCCATTTTTGACCATCTTCCGACAGAAAAAATAGATATCCGTCAGTGTAAACTTTATATTCTTACCATCTTCCAGAAGACCCTCAATCTGCCCCTGTATCTTGGAGAGTTTATAAAAGCACACATATCTGTCTGTGTCCATGTGGTAAAAGTGTCACAATGTCAAGGACATTATGATGTCACAGCTCCTGATCTCATTATCTTGAAGAGAGAACTTGCGTTGTTGTTCTTGATGGCGTCTCTGCAGGCGTTCACCACTTGTGTCTTGTGCTTACCCACTGGAAGATACACCATGTGTTGGATTAGACAAATTATCTAAGTTTACACAAACAATCAAGCTCCCTATTACTCTAATACATAAATATTAATTTTGGCAGCTTGTGGTTCCTGGCTCGTTAATTTACTTGTAGCTATATATCTATATATACATCTATATACTTATATATGTTACTATATTCATTTTAAATTACATGTCTAATCTTATTTTTAACTAATTTAATGGTGCAGGTGAATAGCACAGAGTTTACTTATACTGAATGTTATTAAATATACTGCAATATAACTTAGTAATATGTAATGGTGCCTGAACTGGTCATAAGATTGACATAAGTCTCACCTCTCAGCTTTCCTGCCTTCTGAATGACTTGATTGACTTGTTTCAGACAGCTCAGCAGTTCTGTGTGATTGTTACATCTGATCTTGTAGCCATTGATCAGATCTTTGTTCAGATCAAACAGTTCCATGTAACCTTTCTTCATGTTCTTCCTGGAATGTTTAGCAAAAGAATTATTATTTAACTGTTTCAATAAGTAAGGGAACAACTTTGAATTTCAAAAAAAAAAAAAAATAAATAATAATAATAACAATAAATAAATAAATAAATATCAGGAAAAATCACCTGCAGAACTTTAAACAGTATTTAGATTTAATATAATTACACTTACATATCTCCCATCAGTCTGGCATCCTCTGCCCTCACCACCAGACTCCTGATGAGGTTGGAGTGGTCCGCCATCTCTGCTGTCAGTTTCTGTCTAACAGCATGGAAATCATCAACCTAAAACATAACAGGTGCTATTACTGGGTTGATAAGCTACATTTAATTCTAACACTGGAAGTCTAGTAATATATACATATTTTGACAGAAAATACAATTTCCTTATTATCCCTAAGAATTTTAGAAGAGTCGTCTCCCTACATCTTGTGTTTTGACTAAGCAGCTAGCTTTGTATAGCACTCCTAGTGTCTTACTTTAATCAGTGTCAGCCTGAGAGCCTCCATTTCATCAGGGAAGTCTGCCGTCACCTGTAGATCTTCAATCTTTAGGAACAATGCAAGACTCTGTATAACTTCTGCTGCTACATCCATGTCATCTGTTTTGATTGTTACCTGGAATAAAAAATTAAATATTGTCAGTGTACACAGGTCTGTTTTAATGCTACATGTTATCAAAATTTAACCTAACACTGTAATGAGCTCATGTTGTTGGCTATATATAAAATCTTTAAAACACAAACATATGGACTGTATTTCTGTGCTGAGTCTACAAAATAAGTAAACGTGAACTTGTGTTTAAACAACCTTTAAATCTACTGCTTATTTATCCATTAGTTTAAAGAAGTACAAATTCAAATTTACTCCTTACTTGCCCACAATTTTAGAAAATAAAAAATAAAAAACTACTTCGTACTTGTCCGTTAGTTTCCATCTTGACACACAGAGGTCCTGCCCCCCTGAGAGACATGAAACGGGCGTCCAGAGCGCCAGGACAGACCAAGTCTTCTTGAAGCAGGAAGTTCTGGTTGATCCACATAAGAACCTACAAAGAATATCATTCATGTGTGGGTCAAACTTTATCTTCATACTGATAATGCATCCACTATTTGTTACTTTTTTACATACACTGAAGATTTTCCCCACTACATTATATGGTTTCAAAAGACAGAAAAGAAAAAAATATGTTCAATCAAGGGCTGTATTTACCCTCTGTACTCTTTCATTGACTTGGAACACAACAGAACTCTTGGGTTCTGGTACCTCCCCACCACACAGTGCATACATAGAGAACCTGGGCAGCTGCCTGGTCAACTCAAACACATGGAACTGGTTGCTGTGGAGAAAATACACAGAGATTTATATATATGGGGCACCATAGATTCAGATAATCCTTATCATGTAATGTTTTTAATGTTGTAAAAAGATATTAATGGAGAATAAAAAAATTAGATAAGTCACAAAGCATTGGATTTTAGTTAACCTTATTAAATAAAAACAACAATACCTGTTCCTTAATCCTACAAAAGCTTTGATGTGAAGATCCACAGGGACGTCCTTGGGTGGAATGATAGGAACTCTTAGACTGGAGCTGACTCCCACATTGACTGGGTGACTAGAACATACAATAACACCACTCAGATATAGTTAATGATAGGAACTCTCAGACTGGAGCTGACTCCCACATTGACTGGGTGACTAGAACATACAATAACACCACTCAGATATAGTTAATGATAGGAACCCTCAGACTGGAGCTGACTCCCACATTGACTGGGTGACTAGAACATACAATAACACCACTCAGATATAGTTCATGATAGGAACTCTCAGGATGATTCTTTCTAACAATCTGACTGAAAGCCACATCATCTATTCTCCATTGCAGTTTTCTTTTTATTTTAAAATCCATTAAATGTTTGTCTTTACAGTATATAAGAACAAAATGAAATATTTTTTACTCACACAACATAGCTCTCTCCTTCAAATATGCCCTCAGCAAATATCAGCACTGCTCTTACAACTGTGTCTGTAATGTTTTTAAAAAATTATATTTGGATCTGCCATACATTTAACACATAGTAATCAGGGGCGGATTTAGGCCGTCTTCTGGGTCTTCCAGAAGACGGTCAGATTTTCAAGTTTACATTGATGGGTATCTAATTTTTTCTGTCGGAAGACGGTCAGAAAATGGAGGATGGATCAACAAAGATAATTTGGAAGACTGTCAGAAAATAACTCTGGATCCGTCCCTGGTAATCCCAAAACACAATATTTGAGCCAAATGCCACAAACAGAAAAATCATATGCAATGACACAATAACAAGAAATAACAGAAAATGACTTAACAGTGGGAGAAAAAAATGTATCTAAACTTCACTGTTAAAGAATTTTTACACTAAAATTTAAAAAACTCACCATTTGTAGTACAAACATTCAGTTCAACATGAGGCTGAAGGAAACAAAAAATTCATAATTAATAAAAAATAATACTAATTTAATCTATTAGGCCACAAAAATAATACACATTGATTATTTGATCTGAATGTCAATGAAACATCCAATTTAATGAGTATAACTAAATATATACTAAACGTGAAATAAATCTTCATTTACATTAAGTCCCCCTCAGGATGTACAAAAAGCTCTAAAATCAACACATATCATTTTTCTTAAATATCCATAATGTAACATTTAACTGAAGAAAACCCCACACAAACCCTGCTCTCAAGGACTGAAAAGCAAACTTTTAAAATTCAAGAACCAAACTCAGATACTTTGCAAAAGAAATATTTCCATCAAGCATCTGGGAGTGTGTTAGCAGCTGAAGCAGAACAGAGCAACAAGATGTTACGTGTTAGTTAGAGAACTAGGACAAGCCTGATAGTGATGCTAGCCTCATCTAGTGAAATGGGTCTTGCACTACTCAAAAGGAAATACTGGCCCCTGTGGTGGTACACAGTGTGTCTTTTCAGTGGTCCCTGCACAAAAAGCACAAGTGTAGTGAGAGAGATAGAAATAGGTGACAAAAAAATGGCAAACAAAAGAGTAGATAGTCTGCTCATGATCTACAGCCACCTAGATAACACTTACAGCTTTACCCTCCTTCCCATGATTGACTTGTAGAGTAGTTTGTAACTGAGTGTTAGCCTGAAATACATGTAATACTCTATTATAAATTCTCAACACTCAAATTTAAAATGATATCATTTCCAGCAGAAATTTTGTGTTGAATATATTTTCTTTTCTATGGATTACAGCGATGCTTTCAAAATTTTGATCTCCAAATTAAGTGAGAAGGTCCCCCTTCCTCACCTTTTTTTTTCTTTTTTTCCCTCTTTTCGGGGGGAGGGGGGTTGTTAGTAAATAAAAAATCATCACAAAGATTCTGCTGGAAACACTCAAGTTCAAAATTCTTACATTTAATTTGTAGTTGCCTGGATTGACAAAGAGATCTACTTTGAAATCTGTAACTTCCTACAAGAAGAAAAGAAATTGAAAGAAAAAAGAGCAAAGAAAGACAATGAATTCTTGTATTCAACTTTTCGACAACTTGTATAACTTTATGATGCTTTTTAATACTGTAATTAATTTTCAATAAGATTAATAGAATAATTAAGGTACTTTGACAAATAAGGATAAAAAACAAGGAAAAAAATCTGGATTTTCTCACAGGAATGATGCCCATCTGGCCCTGGTCCAGGTCCCCCAAGCCAGACGGTCTGCTGGACTGGGCAGCTTTCTGGTTCTCTTCATAATTCTTCAGTTCAAGGAGGAGATTCTTAAAGCAAAAAATAATATGTCTTACTGATATGTACTTTACTTCTCTGGCATGCTATTACTTCAGTTGAAATAAAATATATACTAGTATAATGCCTGCTTTCAATTTATCAGTTTTAAATGTAGTTTCAAATAGTTTTGAGATAAATGATCAAATATATCATTAATGCCTGGTATTGGTAAAGATTACCCCAGTTTAATGTGAAAACCATCATTATTGTCCATATTAACCTGTTTTCTTTGGCTGAGTTCTCGGATCGTCTCCTGCTCCACGTTAGTGTCCATCAGGTTGCCCTTCATTTCCTGGGGTGCTGCTTTATAACCACGGACTGCAATACGACCACAGGATAAGTGAGAATACAGTTCACCCTGACTGTTAACCATACAGTCACTGACTATACAAAAGTTACTTGTAGTGAATTTCATGACTGCTAAAAAAAGGTTATCGTTTATTCATATAAGTATAAAAGTTCCATATACCTTCAGTGCATCACTGTTCAATGATATTATTACCTATCAATATCCTTACCTTCTCCTTCTATTGAACAACAGATCAGCTGCTGTTGTCCATCCAGTCTATAATCAGCCTGAAAAACAAGTTATAACATATATCAACATTTTAATCTACAATACTCAACATCCAATATAAAGGGCACTTCAAATTTTGAAATGTACATGGTGATTAAAACTAGCTGTAAAGTTACTTTGGATTACAGCCAGTGAGAGAGACTTATCACCACAGCAGTAGTTACTTTATTTGTAATTAACTGTGTCAGACATCAACTTGACACTTTATATTCAGGTGCTTACATCAACGATTCCTGCCACTGCATTTGTGAAATTATCCTTAAACACAACTTCTCCAGTTCTGTCACTGCGGGCGTCAATCTGAAAACAAATACACTTTTTGGCTACCTTGTACGACTATTGACAACAACATATCTTTAGATTGAACACATTTAGGGACAGCAAAGTATATCAACATTTAGGTGTAATTCACCTTTCTATAAAAAGGACTCCCAACTAGATAAAATGCTGAGACACATGAAATGGGCTATACCTTACATTTACAATATTTTTGTATTTTTAAATCTCAAATAACCAGCTGTAAGAGTCTTAGACTGGGTTCCCATAGATTTAGATCGATCCATCTGGATTGACCTAACTCACTGGGGGTTCACGCTAAATTGCTGTCAGCTTCCGGTAGCCAAGTGCGCACGAAAGTTAATTACCCCCTTACACCTTTTAGTAGTCAGGACAGACATTTAAGCTGGTTAAGCTGACAGTAATCTAGTGAGACTCCCCAGGGGGGATAGATCGATCTAAATAACTGTGGTCTCATAGGTTGAGGATTAAATCTTTTTGAGTATATAATGGAATGTTTTACTATTTCACAGAGAACAAGCCTCCTACCTTGCCATTACTCCACCCTGTGATCAACTCGGGCACACCATCACCGTCCAGATCAAAACTGTTGATAGTGACTGCCTGGTTCTTGGACTGAAATCAGACAGATGTATGTCAGTAATGGCTGGCTAGAGTGTTCTACTTCCTTATGAGATCTATACAAGTGACGACTGGCAAGAAGAATCTGCTTCATAACAGCAATTGTGATATTATTTAGAACTCACAGTTGAGGGAAAAATTGGTTTCCATGTAGAAACTAAATACAGGGACAGGAGCTTTTTTTTATACAAAATAAGCAAGTTATTTTCAATAGCCATTATATAACTAACACATACCACTGGGACTGGGATCAAATTACTTCAACTGTTTATGAAAGATATTGCTATTTAAGCCCATGCACAACGTTGACAGCAGAAATTTATCAAGAAAAATTTTACCTGGAAAGTATTTCAGGTACGGTGTTTTGAATAAGTTTAAGAATTAAGTATCCCCTGTTCCTTGAAGAATACCCACCAATAGAAAATAACTGTAACCATCTTACCTTATCATGCTAATTCCCCATAGTGACTATGAATTTGAATCCCAGAGGTGGTCACTACTTACCTTAATCCTCCAGTACCTAGCTGTCCTGTCATATACACCCACTGTTCCATTTGCCAACATATAACCAAACCTACTTACCTTAATCCTCCAGTACCTAGCTGTCCTGTCATATACACCCACTGTTCCATTTGCCAACATATAACCAAACCTACTTACCTTAATCCTCCAGTACCTAGCTGTCCTGTCATATACACCCACTGTTCCATTTGCCAACATATAACCAAACCTACTTACCTTAATCCTCCAGTACCTAGCTGTCCTGTCATATACACCCACTGTTCCATTGGCCAAGATATAACCAAACCTACTTACCTTAATCCTCCAGTACCTAGCTGTCCTGTCATATACACCCACTGTTCCATTTGCCAACATATAACCAAACCTACTTACCTTAATCCTCCAGTACCTAGCTGTCCTGTCATATACACCCACTGTTCCATTGGCCAAGATATAACCAAACCTACTTACCTTAATCCTCCAGTACCTGGCTGTCCTGTCATATACACCCACTGTTCCATTGGCCAAGGCATAACCAAACCTACTCCCCATCATTTTACACAGGGATGTGATGGTCTGAAGTCAAGGGAAAAAGTCAATTGTATGAAAAAAAATACACTAATAAATTAATTGCAGCCTGTTTTTAGTCTATAATCTTTTGCAGAGAGGTGATTGTCTAACATTAAAAACCTTTACTTTCATAGCCAATAACATTTCAACATGCAATGGGCGTTGTCAACACAAATATTAAGTTTCAAACATAATCATGATGTTTATCTAAATTGAACAAAATGCTATTACCTCTGTCTCTGTCATTTCTGCAATGATTTCATCTTCTTTGAATATTCGGATGTCAAAGTCTTCAGATCCAACTATCAACTGTAAAGTAAAAAGAACCTTACTGATGGCTAATTTAATACTGTTTTTAAAGAAACCCATTACTCAATGAACAGAAACAAATAAATGGTAAATTACTTATGAGAACTTTATGACAATAAAACTATTCCTTACCTCATTAACTCCATCCCCATTAAAGTCTAGCATGGCCAGGGAGCAAACATTGTCACCTGTTACCTGTAACATAATGATACATTAAAGTCTAGCATAGGTGAACAAACATTAACATCCGTTACAAACCAAACAAATGAAAAAAGCACACGAAATATATTTATTCAACAAGTAAAACACAAAATGTCAAGCCATATAAATCCTCACTATGGGAAGCACTGAAGCAGAAACAAAATTTTACCAAATTCAGAAAATAAATAATGTCTCACTTACTGTCCAGAAGGGGTCATTGCCCTCATAATCATATCCATGTAGGGAGCAGTTGCCCCCCACCACAGCCAGAGGGGTATCTATGGAGCCCAGGTGACCCACTATGATAGCATTGGAACCATCAGGGGTCTGAAATAATGCACATATTGAAATTCCATCTACTTTAGAATTTATGGACAAAAAATATTTTGAAAGAAATAACTACAATCATATTAATGATTATACCATGCTAAATTTGAATTATGTAGCTCTGAATTTTTTGTAATAGTAAGTTATGAAGAAAATAAACATAGCACTTACTTTATCTGACAAAAATATATTTATAATAAATGATAACAAACAATTCCTCAAACACCTCCAGTCACAATAATCAATGTATTCAAATCTAAGCATCAAAAACAAGCAAATTATTTAACTACATTAAAAGAACTTGTTGTTTTGAAATAGGTATAATACTTACATCTTGATAAAACAAGTCTGAGTTATTGTCCACGTCATATGCCAGGAGGTTGGTCTGTGTGCCCACCATCAGGATGTCATTTGGTTTGGAAGCGTCCAGTCTCCCTGCACACACTGCACTCACAGCCTGGTTGATGTTCAGTAAACTGATGTCTGTGTCTGCTGAACCCTCCATTCTTCCTCCTCTCTCTCCACGTGTGTGAGGGTTGTGGATGAACACCTGAGAACACAGTGGAAAGGATTGACACCACTCACACTACATGTCAATTATAACTCTTTCTGCTTGCCTGACTCAATAGGGTCCTTTCTCTGGGATTACAAAGATGATGTATTTCTATAACATTGTTGTCTGCACCTGTAATATTCTACTTCTCAACCCAAACAATTCAAAATAACGTTTTATTATATTTTATTCTACTTCAGTGCTGGAGTGTTCAGTTATATTTGATCCAATTCAACAGAACTTATGGTCTCTAATATAATATATGAGTACACCTACCTTGCCAGCAGTGGTAGCACAGGTGAGACAGGGGTGTTTACCATCATATTTCCCCACAGTTACCATACGTGGGTTGATCTTGTGATTCAACTTCAGGGTAAAAATTGGAACCAGCATCTTGAAAGTTGTTTTTTTCAAAGCACTTGAATCCCTATATAACCTTTGCTGAAAAAAAAAAAGATAATTCTTACAGACAGCTGTGATGTTAACTACTGCCTCATGTCTATATGAATTACAAATATAAACATATATTACACTTTATACAGATTTTTAACTCTGAAATTGAACAGATGAGGCTACATATAAGTAGATATGCTTAGCTGTTGGTATATGTATTTTTAGAAAAAAAGAGCTCTGAAACTGGGCAGATATTCCTGGATAAACTATAAGTTCAATAGAAAATCTTCAAGCCAGTAGCTAGTTGGTTTCCCTGTAGTGTTATTGTCTGCTACTGAGTTTAACTAATCTAAGCAGTAAGGCTGCAAGTGACATATGTTCAACCCCCTTATAGATTAAAATACTGTAGGTCATAAGGTTTGTATGACAGTTGTATTAGATTGATTGCTGTTTTCTTTTTCAAATTAACCATATCAGTATAAAACATTGCGGTATAGTATGACATGCTGTTATAAAGGTTTTCTGTGAGGTTTTGTTTAATTCTTCCACTCATGGAGGTGACATATGAGCAGCCATTTATCTCAATGTAAAGGCCAGGTAATAGTAAATGTGGACAATTTAATCGGTTTTTAGAGCCGCCCCTCCCCTTAACAACATTAAAAAAAACTCACAGTGCTTACAAGTTAAGTCTCTCCCAAAATGCTGTACTTGATCGCCTTAAAATTGCTGATTAATGCAGTTTTGGCAATGATGCACTATTAGTTAATACTTTCACATTTTCTCTCTCTCATTGACATAAGAAAATCAAGTTTTATCGACAAAAGAAAACGTGTTTGTCTAGTGCAGTGTATGCCCACCTTCTTAACTATCTTATTCGTTTACAACATGATCCTCAGAGACGCTGCAGTGCACCAGAATGTATTTATGCACGAATCAGCACCAACTCACAGGTAGCTTCAGTGGAAACTAGTTGATAGAAACTATGCAGCTAATTTCTGTCACGCAGTGAATTATTTGTAATAACAAAAATAATAATAAATTCCACTAACCATCCTGTTTTATGAATGAAATTTTGCAAAAATAATTTTAATAACTTGAATAGAAAATATAATATTGTCAAGATTTAAATTGGACGATTATTTTAAAATATTTAGCTTGCTAGGTCAAGGTCATTCAAGTCCGTGGTTGTCTGTAGTTTGTTGTAATGTTGAAGAAATGAGATGACCCTATGTCCACACTTTGTCTGCGGAATTGCCAACGGTTGATCAAGTGCACAATATGCTTGACCTTTGGTGCGGCTAAAAAATGCAGGGATTCAACCATGCAGATCAACGGGCAAGGCAGATTGCAAGGCATTGTAACAGCCTGCGCAAGGTAAGACTGACTTGACAGAGTGCCACGTTGTTCGTCGCACTCTACCAGTGTAATATGCTGCTCGAAATAAAATATTTATCCACTTTGCATCTTTGATTTATTTATATATGTACGTCTTCGGTGAAGAGACTTTATAGATATAGAGGAAAGTCGTATGTGTTTAAAATGCTTGCGCAACTGATTTTTTATTGGAAAATGGAAGTCGGAGAAACGCCAAGTGCAATTGAAACTCCCACCTTTTCCATGTTTTTGGTGTTCAGTTATTAGTTTAGGCTACGGAAGTTTACTACATAACTACATAACCGTTGAAAGTATACGTTAGGGAGCATGAGATGTATAGGGCATTTCTCAAATTGCGGTAAGTGTCTAGATACTTTGGGGTTTTAAAAGATTATTGAAAAAATGTTACCTGTTATTATTATTCTTATTTAAGGTAATGGAAGAAATGATGTAATGATGTTCTCTCTAAAATTGATTTTTATTATTTTTTTCAATAATTGTTCTTTATTTGTTATTGTTAGATTAAAATCCATTCCATTGAAACGTTCCATCCAAGGACAAATTTAGTCAAGATGATTGTCAGCCACAAAATATACTTAGATATCAGGAGACAATAATATCACTGTCCAAGTCCTTAAATTTGATATGAGAATAGCCGATTGTTCAAAATGTGCATTTAAGAATAAACTAGCTCTAAGCTTTAGAGTGTGTAATCATAATGGCATTAAGTTGTCTTTAGGAATACATTGAATGGATAACAACTGTTTGAAAAATATCCATATACAATAATTTAAAAGATCTTTAGAATTTGATGTTGATTTTTTGTTTTCTAGCGAACTAGATGCACTCAAAAATATTTTTGGAAAATTGCGGAAAAGGGTTTAATACCATGCTGAACCACTCAATTCACCATTCTGAAAAATCTTGTCCACACAAAATTTTACTGGCCGCAGGCATTGGACATTGTTGATTTACAAATCAAGCCTTTAAGCTGTGATGCCATTTATAAATTATATATCACAATAATGCTTTCATGCTTTTCAATATGAGCACATGGTGCCTTGAAAACTGATGTCTACTAGGTCTGGAAGAGATTTCCAGACAGGTTTTCAAGGCACCATGTAAAGCATGAATATTGATCTTGTTAGATGCCATAAAAAGTATATGTTGACAGCTTGCATTTTATGCAGGTATTTAGACATATCTTTCAATTATTTATAATGCTTGACATATTATTGTGAAGCTCATATCTACAGTGAATAAAGGCAAATGGTTTTGACTGCTGACTATAATGAGGCATTTCATGATGTTGTCAGCTTAAAATGTACATTGTGTTCCATTCTGAGAAACATGTGAGCAGCATACATTTCCAACAAGAGGAACAAGCCGCTAGAACATGTCTTTACAGGTGCTGTCTCTACTTTGTTACAAAAAAGGCATTGGCAGTTTATGATTATCCAGACTAGTTAAGCAAATGAAAATTTTGTACTGGTGCCGTGGACATATTAGATATCTATCATGGCTGTCATTGTATTACTGCTATTTCTAGGAATAAGAAGGTTTTGCTGGTCATTGTCTGAGACTGGGTTCCCATGCCTAGATCAATCCATCTGGATCGATCCATCTCCCTAGGGAGTCTCGCTAAATTGCTGTCGACTTGCCAGCTTAAATGTCTGTCACACCTACCGTATGAGCTAGGGTGTAAAGACAATTATCCCTTAACAGCCTCACTAGGCCTGACAGACATTTAAGCTGGTTAAGTTGATAACAATTTAGTGAGACTACCCAGGGAGATACATCGATCCAAATATCTGTGGGAATAGTCCCTTACTGTTATTTTCAGGAATAGGAAGGTCTTGCTGGTCATTGTCTTACTGTTATTTTCAGGAATAGGAAGGTCTTGCTGGTCATTGTCTTACTGTTAATTTCAGGAATAGGAAGGTCTTGCTGGTCATTGTCTTACTGTTATTTTCAGGAATAGGAAGGTCTTGCTGGTCATTGTCTTACTGTTATTTTCAGGAATAGGAAGGTCTTGCTGGTCATTGTCTTACTGTTAATAGTGGTGCTGTATATGTGGCCTTCCTGGCTGACAGCAAGGATAAGACCACGCTATAAGGGTAAGTGAAGATTGAGTTTTTCTTTCTGTTTCCTTAGGAAAAGTCTGTGTTATTTTGTTTTGACACATGACAGCCTAGAATTTCATTCTACTGATTTATATGAAGCTGTGTATAGAAATCTTGGTAACAGGTTTGTATGTAAGAATGTATGTATGAGTGGTAATTACTCAGGGATAAATAGTGATTTTTTTTTACAGATACTAAGTCAAGAAATTAAGTCATAATTTCTAATAATTAGAATATACCTATTGAGTGGTAGCAACAAAAATAAAAAAAAACAGGTTACTCTATTGAATTCTATTCAGTAAAACTACAAATTCTATAGAGAAACATAAATTTTGTGATCACAAATATATATGTATTTGAAAGTTTGATAATTTTTGCCCATTGGAAAATAAAGTTATTACCGTATTAAATAAAAAGTGTTATTTAGTTTATTATTATAAAATGGAAAGAGTGTGTCATATTTTGCCATTGATGTTATGATTTATAATATGTAATTACTATGGATACATTTTCAGTTCATCCACTGGACAAGTGTATTAATGAGAAACTGGATAACTTTCAGTCAGCAGCTTTAGAGTTTGATGCCATTCAATATCACTCCCCTCTTCAAGAAGGTGAAAACTTTTATCCAGCATATATAGGTGAGTTAATAATTATATTATGTCAAGTTGCATTTTTGACGTTTTTGACAATGATTTGTTTGCACCGATTGTAATCCTTGATCTGGTACAATACCATTGTATCCTCATCACTGTCCTCACTCCCATCTTGATCAAAACAATCTGGATCTGGTACAATACCACTGTATCCTCATCACTGTCCTCACTCCCATCTTGATCAAAACAATCTGGATCTGGTACAATACCACTGTATCCTCATCACTGTCCTCACTTCCCTCTTGATCAAAACACAGAAATTGAATTTTAGCATGTTTTCTCAGCTACATAATATTCTTGCTTTTGAATAAAAGCATGTTTTTATGACCATATTAAGAGATACGTTTTTATGTACAGACACAGATGTGTCTGTACATATTGCCATCACCTGCGTCTGTCGTCGCCGTCCCTGTCGCCGTCGATGTCGCCGTCGCCATCGCCGTGCACTTTCATCGTTAACACGATAAGTGGAAGACAGTTTTACTTTTTGGCTTTATATTTACAGAGCTGATAAATATTTATAAAACGCAGGTCAAGTTCGAAAATCAGCATGTTTGGGCAATTATTGTAGAAGTTATGCTGTTTTTTCACTTTTTAGCTTATATGCAACACTGTTAACACATTTCAAGGAAAACCCATAGGCATGTTGTCATGAAACTCACAGGAGTAATCAATCTCACTAAAACGCAGGTCAAGTTCGAAAATCAGCATTATCGGGCCATTATTTTAGAAGTTATGCTGTTTTTTCACATTTCCTCAGATTCAATTCTTAGGCATGTTAACAGTCTCATTATATTTAACTAATAAGATACGTAAAGGTGTTTGTTTCACATTTTCTGCATCTGTACAACATTGTTAGTTGATTGTGTAAAAATGATGGTAAACTTGTTATCGTGTATTATGTAATAGAGTTTCAAATATGGAAATAAACTCATCATTGCAGTTTGTCAGATCCAATCATTCACGATGTTCAGAATCTCAGAATGGAGGAAATTGGACATTTAACACTGTTGTATTGATATTTTCCCCATCTCATCAATTTTCTTAGTTGATCATATAAAAATGGCAGTAAACTGTTAATTTTGTTTCATGTTAAAAAATTGTTAAAAATGGAAAAAAAAAACATTTCAGAACAGTGCTGTCTTGTTTACATTTTGGCTTTGAAGTTCCATAGACCTGAAGACCTTTGCTAGTCACATTTTTATGTACATATCGCCATCACCTGCGTATGTCGTCGCCGTCGCCGATCATGTCGCCGTGCACTTTCAGCGTTAACACCATAAGTGGAAGACAGTTTTACTTTTTGGCTTTATATTTACAGAGCTGATGAATATTCATAAAACGCAGGTCAAGTTTGAAAATCAGCATGATCGGGCCATTATTGTAGCATTTATGCTGTTTTTTTTCACTTTTCAGCATATATGCAACACTGTTAACACATTTCAAGGAAAACTGATAGGCCTGTTGTCATGAAACTCACAGGAGTAATCAATCTTACTAAAACGCAGGTCAAGTTCGAAAATCGGCATGATCGGACCATTATTTTATAAGTTATGCTGTTTTTTCACTTTTCAGCATATATGCAAAACTGTTAACACATTTCAAGGAAAACCCATAGGCCTGTTGTCATGAAACTCACAGGAGTAATCAATCTTACTAAAACGCAGGTTGAGTTCGAAAATCAGCATAATCTGGCCATTATTTTAGAAGTTATACTGTTTTTTTCACATTTCCTCAGATTCAATTCTTAGGCATGTTAACAGTCTCTTTATTTAATTAATAAGATACGTAAAAGTGTTTGTTTGACATTTCCTGCATTTTTACAACATTGTTAGTTGATTACATAAAAATGATGGTAAACCTGTAATTGTGTATTGTGTAATAAGGTGTCAAAAATGGAAATAAACTCATATCATTGCAGTTTGTAAGATTCAATCATTCACTATGTTCAGAATCTCAGAATGGAAGAAATTGGACATTTGACACTGTTCTATTGATATTTTTCACATCTCATCAAATTTCTTAGTTGATCATAAAAAAATGGCAGTAAACTGTTAATTTTATTTTATGTTAAAAATTGTTAAAAATGGGGAAAAAAACATTTCAGAACAGTGCTGTCTTGTTCTTTTTCCAGGTAATGGCAAATTTGGTTTGTCAGTGAACAGCGAGAATGGAATTTATTTACTACTTAATAGATCACACACTTTACCAGTGCAGTTTTTCCCCATTGTGGATGTAAATATTGAGGGTCATGAGAAAAAAGGTAAGTGGAAAATGTGTTTTTTTAACTGTAAAGAATAGAAATATTTAATATTTGACTAGGACCTGTTGGTGTCTGTGTGTTCAGCATCTTATCTCTTTCTCTATCTATCTAGTACAGGCATGTTCATGCATTCACACCCACACAAATACTGACCTGACTGGAGAGCTCTTGTTCCTATATACTTTGTATAGTATCCTATATACTTTGTATAGTATCCTATATACTTTGTATAGTATCCTATATACTTTGTATAGTATTCTATATACTTTGTATAGTATCCTATATACTTTGTATAGTATCCTATATACTTTGTATAGTATCCTATATACTTTGTATAGTATCCTATACACTTTGTATTTCAGAGGCATATGTGATAGACTTGAAGTCAGGACTGGTGCAGAGAATACAATGCTTCAGAAAGGCAGTAAGTTTGGCATTATGAATCAACAACAAAATCAATTACTCTGACTAAAGAAATGTTAAGTTTCCCTTTAACTTAATATACACAGCCTAACCTAAATTTACTGTATTCTTCCAGTAATGATGCAAGTTAATTTGCAAAAAAGATATTTTTTCACTCTGTTGGTTTTGCTGCTTGTACAGCAATAAACCAATTATCAATATAACAAAGTAACTGAGACATTACTAGGGCATATGTTAGATAGCATTTGTGTTCCCTGTTTCAGCCCTCAGCCTGTGTGTCCATAGTCACTCAAGTTTATGCTCACAGGAGGCGCCCCTCTATCCTTGTCCAGGAGCTAAGGATACAAAACCCAAGTCCAGTAAGTGAATTAACCAAAGACATGAGACTCATTAAAACAATTGGTCCTTCGGTTGTTCATTGCTTATAGATATATTTGTATATTCTTTTTACAGATTTTATAGCCATTGTTTAATTTAGAGCCATTGGCACACGCAGGTTTACTCATAACATTCATATTTTCTGATGAAAAGTTTAATTAGTTATGTGTCTAAATGCAGCTGACGTTGTCAACCATATTTCTAGGAGAGCACCACAGTTGTGGATCTTCACCAGATAGGTGCCTCGGACTGGAAGGGAGTCTTGACACAAATAACGCCAGTCAAGTTAGTAGCTTTGGAGCTTCAGGAAACTCGCACCAGCATAATATTATTCACATGTAACTTGATATAAAAAATGCAATAATTCTGACTAGCTGAGAATATTAAATCTGTGGTTCTGTATATATATATATATATATATATATATATATATATATATATATATATATATATATATATATATATTGACTGAATGTCCTTGGTGCTATTTAGAATTAGAATTCTTTTAATGGATTCTTTTTTATACTGAGATATTATGGGGTTGTATCAGTCCTAAATGTTGTATATTGTAGAACCAACCAAGCAGGTAAGACCATGGAGTACCTGGTGTCTGCAGGGAAGGCCCCCATTCCAGGATCTGCCTCAGAGTTTGTGATGCTGGGGATAGCGTCCAGCAGGCTGCCAGAGACAATTCCAATCAAGGAAGACAGGTAGGGGAGACTGCTTTGTGATTAATTTAATTATAAAATACAAAAATTGTGGTGTTCAAGCATGCTTTTAAAAGATATCTTGGCATGAATGTCAAATAATGAAATTTTATCACTATACCTTATCAGAATTGTTTTGTATTCAAGCAGACGGGCCATGTGACTCTTATTGCTTGCATCAAGCTACCCTCTACAATTTATATCAAAAGATATTAATATATCAATCAATAGATTCTTATGATAAATCTTTTACTTAGTTAAGCTGTCAAAGCATCTGTAGCATACATAACATTAATATGGTGGGAGATGAATGTGTCTGTTTCCACTCCAGCACAGTGAAGTACTGCGTGGTGACTATGATAAATCTTTTACTTAGTTAAGCTGTCAAAGCATCTGTAGCATACATAACATTAATATGGTGGGAGATGAATATGTCTGTTTCCACTCCAGCACAGTGAAGTATCGCGTGGTGACGGCAGTGGAGTACTCTAGCTCTACCAGTCAGACTGGAAACTCTGGACTGAGGAAACAAATGGCACAGCAGGCAGCAGATGTAAGACATGGAAAGTAAACTGATCAAGAAAATCACATCACAATTAATTTTTTTTATGGAGTGCACTTTTAATACATTGTCATATATTTAGAATAATTAAGGAAGCAAGATTTACTGTTATTCACTCACATTCTTTGTGTAATAAAAGTTAATTCACTGAAGGAAATTTGTAAGTGAAATAGGTAAAGTTTTTGTGTTTTGTTTCTCTCGAAGTCACTTACATCAGCATTGAACATTGATGGAAAGAAGCTGAGAGTGGAACACACCCGCATCTGGAACCAGGTAGGGCTTCTCACTGCCACAACTAGTCTTTTTTTTTTCCTAATTTGTACTATAGTAGCTTCATCTCTTTTCAAATATCTCATCTTGGTCCTGTTTTTATTTTCTAGTCTTTGAATAATATGTAATCCTATCTTTATGGTCATTAGTATGTGCTAGCAGTAGGCGGTGTGTTGATTCTCAATCCCCAGAACAGCTTTGATTGTTTCTTTTTAAAAATCACAATTCAGAAAAAAGCGCATCAAACATTAATTTGATCATGATAAAGTTATGGACTTGGTGTATTTTAACTGGAACCCCACTTTTTAATACACATTGCTATTATTACATGTTAATAATATGCAGAAGTTGAGTGGTTTTATTTATATATCAGATGTGGCAGTCTGGGTTCAGCATCAGTTACTCTATGGCCCCAGGGATGTTAAATGGACCCCAGATCAACACTACCATGTACTATGTACTCAGTAATGTGCCTGCTTCTATCCATGAGACTGGCATGACAGCATTCTCCAAACTAGAGCTGGATAACTTACTGCACTTTCCAGACAAGTGCTACACTGGCCATAATACTATGTAAGTAGCAAAGAGAACAGTGCTTGGTAAGACTACCAAAGTGTTCTGGAAATGTGTTAATCTCATTTTTGTTCATGTGAAAGATATAGATTCTATAGATTGAAAGTTGAAATTTTCTGCATGACTTAAAGTTATTTTCTGCATGACTTAAAGTCAAGATCAAGTCTTTGCAGCAAAACATCTAGTAGTTATGAACAGCTGGAGGTTATCTGTTTGTTTTCCAGCCAGCTACCAGGGTCCTCACTGTGGGCTAGGTGTAATAATGAACTAGATGTGTCAAGATTGGCCAGTTCTTGGCTTATTACACTGGAGAAACAGGGCTGTGGCTCTATGGTCAAAGCTGGTAAGAAATCCCTCTGATAAAACATCGCTCACTGCCAATCAAAATTATTGAGAATTATAAAAAAATTCTAATTTATCAAAACCTTTATGATTCAGTTTTGTGTACACTTTATTGAATTTTGTTTTAACCTTTTTTAGCAGCTAGACCTATATAAGATATTCATTGTAAAGTGGTAAACCTAACATGTTCTAAACATATGTAACTCCATTTTTGTTTCTCTCCAGGCACAGATGGAGTTCTCCAAGCAATGATCTTGAGCTTTGGTGCTTTAAAATTCAGTAATGATCACCTGGAGTTTGGCATGATGCCCAAGGATCTCCATAGAGACTACTATTTCCGTAGAATCAACTATGGCAATAACACCCATGTCAACATATCTGTGATAGTAGGGGATGATAACAAGGCTGTTCTGTTTGCCTCCCTGGACAGGAACGACAAGGTCTACTTTGCCTGTGATGCAGGATGCCTGGACCCACCTGTTCAACTTGGGTTGGTACACAGACTTTAAGAACTAATATCTTCAATTGCTGTGATGGAAATTGATATGTGTAGTAATGTTCCTCATAATTATAAATTTGAACAGTTGTAAAATTCTTCCTTATGGGTATATCGTCAAGTGGTTCTAGCAAAATGTTCCTTACTATTATGTATTTTAAATCATTAAACATCAGCTAGCAAACAGTAAGTTCAGTCTGTCAATCTTTGATTTCTGTTACGTCTGTTGGGTATAACGCAACTTTTTACAATGTAATAGGTATTCATATCTTATAGATTATTAAGGCTTTTGCAATTTTTTAACTTTTCTTAGAATTATTTCACAGTAAAGAAACCTTTCGGATTGTATATCTGACATTCCCTTTTTATATTTTCAGCAAAGAGCTAACCAAATTTCCAGTGAAGCAGACGGAGCCATTTACCGCCATCTTGTACATCACGGCAGACAGGCAGCACATGGACGACCTCAAACATGTGATACATGTGAAAGAGATTGGGGAAGGTAGGACAGCCAGGAAATACTGAAAACCATCAGCTATTTTAGAGATTCCTTATTATTTAGAATATACCCACTTCAGGTTACTTCATATTTAAAAGGAGCTGTATATAATTTAGCCTTGTGCCATACAGCTCTTGTATTAGTCTTCAAATACTCAATTTCATTGGTATGGTGGATCAGTACATTGCAGGAGGTAACTTTTGTGTGATGCTAAGGAAATTTTATGATATTTTGTATTTCTCAAAACTTCAGCTTTACAACATGTTTGTATTAACTTTCCTGGGTACTTAAGTCTGAATTTTTCCATTTCAGCTCCAGCACATGAACACCATGTCATGGCTCTTCACCGTCATGGTCATGCTTTTGGTGGGCTGCCTACTTTCTTCTGGATGTCCATTGCCTTCCTCATCTTCACTTTCCACCTGTTTTTATTCAAGATGGTAATAAATGAATACTGCCAAGGAGGCAGGTCAGCTGCAGGGAGGAATAGAGGCTATAACATGTGACCAGAATGAAGGCTATAACATGTGACCAGAATAGGGGCTATAACATGTGACCAGAATAGAGGCTATAACATGAGACCAGAATAGAGGCTATAACATGTGACCAGAATGGAGGCTATAATATGTGACCAGAATAGAGGCTATAACATGTGACCAGAATGGAGGCTATAACATGTGACCAGAATAGGGGCTATAGCGTGACCAGAATTGAGGCTATAGCATGTGACCAGAATGGAGGCTATAATATGTGACCAGAATCGAGGCTATAATATGTGACCAGAATCGAGACTATAACATGTGAACTTTTGATTATCTCTGACATACAAGTTAATTAAAAAACGTCTTGTGGCCTTCTTTGCCATGGCCGCATTTTATGTGATTGGATCTCTTTCTTTTTTTTTCTATTAAATGTTGCTTCAGATACTTATTTGTTTTCAGTTCATATGAAATTATTCAAAGTATTACAATCACACATGAATTCAAGGTGTAAAATATTTTTTACCAGTTTGTTATTTACTGTAACAAGCCCTTGTTTTTACCAAAGCACACATAGTGATAGAGATGTACCTGTAATATGGAAGGTACTGTTTGCAAGTAGATAGAATAGCTTGAATAACACTTTGGGGTGGAATTAATAAAACACCAAAAGCCTTAAAAAAGTCGTGAAGACATTTAGTTCTAGAGTAGCATGACTCGTCAAAAAGGGTTTATCATTGTATTCAACAACAAGAATGTCTTTGACAAACTTCAAAACATAAATGGATTTTGATACAAGTCTAGACGTTAAGTTCACATGTTGATGATTAGGATAACTGTTTTTCAGGATAAAATCATTAGCCTTTATTATGTTCTTCGTAAAAGAACACTAATTAATGCTTTAATTGAAGAATTGAAATATTGTATTTACCTTGAGATATGTTATAGGTGCTTGTTGTTTAAAGTTAATTTAAATTGTAAATGGTTGGAGGTATATTTAAACTGAATACTGATCAGAGGTGTTATTTTTGTATAATAGGAGACTGTACATTTTAATGTGGCTTCACTGTACATTGGGTTGTAAATAAATCATAAAGGAATAACATCTTAAACCTTTTATCTTCTTTTGTTTTATAAAACTTTTTGTTAAAAGTACAAGCACACAAGTATATGCTTGTTATTAATGTGCAGTGTTACAAATGCATTTCCCAAGTCTTACTAGGTACTTTCAAAAACACTGCTGATGACGGGCGACGGTGGTCAGAGTTTCTTGGTAGGCGAAACTTCTGCTCGGCAATGTGCTCCATTGCATTCCTGACTGCTGGGAAGTGGCCCAGGACGGTGTCCAAGTCACTTTTGGCCAGCACCAGGATATCTACGTGGGATTTGGCCACATAAGTGACCACTGCAGGCTTGGGGTCATCTAGGATGAGGTTGACCTCTCCTATCACACTGCCACTGCCCAGGCTGTCCAACTGATCTTCTCCTTCCAGAGCTATCTGAGAGAACCAGACCAGGAGATATCAGGATATATTTCTATTATCAATTCTATAATTTTATCATTTGTCAGTTAATTTGGTGTAAACCCTGTGCCATGTTTACCATGGAGTGTGCCTATAAACCCCATTAAATATAGTGCCATAAGGTAATTTAAGTCTTGCTACAGATGCAAATATCAAAGTAAAAGTCTATTTGATTTTCATAATTTTTTCACAAAAAAAACCTTTGTCATGTTTTTATTTAATACACCCCACCTCTCCTTTCAAAATGTAGAAAGCGCTGCTGTTAACATCTTTCTGCACCACCTGTACATCTGGGACAAAGAACTTTAGCTGGACCTTTAGAGCAAGTTCACGCTTCAGTGCGTCAGGGATGTCCTTAAACAGAGACAACTGGACAAAGCCAATTGTTAATGAAATTGTGTCACAACATGGAATGCAAATATATTTTTCAAAAAAATGTATTAAATATACTGAAAACACGTTTCTACTTCCTAAGTCAATTTTACTTGACAAATTTGTTTACAATTTGCAAGCTTTTTCTCTCCCACTAGACGGCTGATAGGCAATGAGAGCTGTGAAATTTTTGTCTATATATTTAAAACTGTACCTGTTTTTCTCCAGTAAACATTGGCTGGCATATTTGAAGAGCTAGTTCCGACTGCAGGGTGTATGGACAGTCCACCATCAGTGACCTCAGGTCAACACCTTTCTTACGTTGCCACTGGTAATGGTAGTAGTTTACCACTTGATCTTTAAGGTGTGGAGGTACATTCAGATCATTGAGTTCATCCTGGTAGAAATGAGCAACCATTACCAAAGAAACAAGAATATAATCTTTATAACTGTGAAAACTAAATATTGATGCAGTTGTCATTCATATATTCATTATTTTTAACCACAAATATCTGATGTCAGTCACTGATCTTCAATCATTGTTCTAGCCTGTGTTTCTGCAAAGGTCTGAGTAAGGGTGCATTCCCAGAGATTTAGATCGATCTAAAGATTAGGTTTTAGATCGACCTAACTCCCTGGGGGTTCACGCTAAATTGCAGTCAGCCGTGCGGGCACCATAGTTAATTACCCCCTTACAGCTTTTAGTAGGCGGGACAGATGCTTAAGCCGGCCAAGCTGACAATAATCTAGTGAGACTCCCCACAGGGATAGATCGATCTAAAAATCTATGGAAATGGGGTGTAAGTCTGGTGTCACCTTGATCACTGCCACTTTCTCCCTGTAAGCCACCATGGTGCGTGCTGCATTGGCCTGGGAAGAGGCTATTGTACCCAGAATATAACCAAACAATATCTTCCCTATCAGCATAACAACAATGGAGACAACTAAAAATATAAAAAATTATAAAAATATAAAAATAAATTTTTGGCAAAGAATTTAAGATATTATCCTATTCCTGACTTTGGCTGAGGGCTGCAACACAACATATCAACCTCACATTACCAAATATAAGATAGTATATTATGCTTATTATGTAGTAATATACTATGATTACCACTTTATATACGCACTTCATGAGCAAAGTTTTTGTGGATGTTTCCCCACATTAAGTAATTTTAAAGAATGGCATGTTATTAATCAGGGCCTAGTTCCATCAACACTGATAGCACTATCCTATGATTAACATTATCCATGGATAACATTGTTATCCTCTAGACAGTTATCCTGAAGATAGCAGTCATTCTTATCCATAGGATACCACTATTCAGTGTTGAAGAAGCTGGGCCCAGTATTTCACTTTACCCATTTCTATATTGGTATGTGCACTGATGTCTCCATATCCAGTAGAGGTGACAGTTGCTACACACCAATAGACACAGTTACAGTATCTCTCTATGCTGCTTACTGTGTGATCCTGGAACCCTGGAATACAGTACCATTAACTGTATATGATAATCCATTTCAATAAAGATTATTATATTATATATTATTATATTATATTATATATAAAGAGAGCTGATATCCTGTGAGGATATGAAACTAAAATACAATCAAGTGTCTGTATGTTTAAATGATAGTACCTAACTTACCAATTTTAATAAATTTTTCAATAATTTTCTAAGAAGTCAAAGTGCATTACATAAGTCACACTTGTCCAATGTCTCACCAGCCAAATGTGCCCAAATACATGTATTTGGCCCACACAATTAACACTCCAAGAAAAGTGCCTTACCAGCCAGATGTGCCCAAGTATTTGGTCCACACATCCCTCCAGGACAAGCCACTACATACCACAGACAGGAGCAGATGTGCAGGGTTACAAACAACACTATCATAGACTTCCAGAGGTGGACAGTCAGCATGCTGTAAAATAAATACCACTCAAATTCTGCATGACATACCATACAAAAAATGTTGAACTTATTACTGAGCACATAATCACTGATTGCAAAATACTCCTCTGATAACTTATTTCTGCAGAACAACAACAAATGCTTTTGTCCAAATATGTACCAAGTGGCCTCCTCCAGCCCACTGACCTGACATTCAGCTCCTTCTCCCAGGCAGCAAAGAACTGGTGTACCTTGACCAGTCTCAGCAGGTGGAGTAGCCTGAGATATGACCACATACTGACCCACTGTTCTCTGGGCAGTGCCAGCACCACCACTTCAATGGGACAAGCTGCTATAGCATCCAACAGCAAGCCACTGGGTCTCCTGACATAGGACTGCCTCACTGTGACAGCAGCATCGATGAGGTGACCAGTCTCATCATGAAAACTTAAATGAGATTTTATGTAAATCTGAAAATAATATTGCACATTTCGGTTATGTATTCATCTTTAACTATATACAAAATTTGATACTGAAATTATCATTTTTCATCATAGAGTATCATGGTGAAGGAAATTTTAGTGCAAAGTCACCAACAGTCTTTCAGAATTACCTCCAACCAGAAAAATGCATCTATAAGGATGTTCACTGCAAACAGTGCCAGTTCATGGTCCTGGTAACAAGCCTGCAAACAATTATTTAATCAATGCTATTTATGCATAATTAAGCTTTGAATATTTCATTAGTAAGGCAGTAAGATTTGTTATTTATAATCAATCCAATTTTTCTTGTAAAGAAACTGAATAACAGAAGACTGTACTTCCTACTCTGACATTTGACAAAACTTCCACCTCAAAGAGAATAGTCCACCAAGACAGGACAGTGCAGAACAGTGTCAACCAGCTGAAAACTGTGCCAAAATGTCCATGTGGATTGATGGTGAAGTCGTTCCAGCTGGTCCAACACCAAGCACATCCGGAGACATTCCTCTCTGGAGTTGTGTCATGGTTACTTGGCACATTTTCCCTGCAGCCAGGTTCACTATTGTACAGTATCTCAATGGAGTTAACATCAACTGTTGCTTGACTTGTACCAGCAACAGCTTCTTGACTGGAATCACCGTCTGTGTTTTCATGCAAAGCTGTGTTCTCTGGATGTGGAGCTTCTCTCCTTGGAGCTGAACCCTGACCACTGGTTTTCCTGCAGTATGTCCCTTTTCCTACTGTCACTTTCTGGGTTTTAGTGGCTTTGAATTCAATCTGAAATAGGACAATGTTTTATTAACTGTAGACCCCAGTAGAGGAGAAGGGGATATAGAGGAAAATTGGAAATGGAAAGCATTACAACAGTTTTCTGTACTTTTTGGTGAAGAATCAAGTTTCCCCATATCAAGGAATACAGAAAACACACTTATTTTTGACTACATTGCATGCATACCTCTGCAAAATCACTGTGTGGCCCACAAGCAATGGTTTTCCCCTCTTGATTATCACGCACCCCAGATATGCCAGCTCTAGTAATGCTTTCTTGAACATGTTCAGTTCTAAGTTGAAGAGCACTGCGTTGCTTGGCTTTGATTCTTCGCTTTTCTGCTGTTATCATTACTTGTTGATTAATGTCTGGGTAGTAGATGAGCACTTCATCTAAATCTGCTTTGCTCAACACAAACAAATGGCAGTTGGTATGGGCCCTGGGTCAAAAAAATCAGTCGGTTTATTCAGACAACAATGAATTAATTTTTTTAACTGTAAAATCTAAATTTCTCTAAGCAAATGCAAAGAAATTAAGATTGAGAATCCAGGAAGTTGTACCTTATTGATGCAGTTCTTGGACAACTGAATAAAAGAGCGATTTCTCCAAAGAATCTTCCTGCATTCATAGTGTCAAACACTGTGTCACCATCCTCTGATACCACATCCACTGCCCCATGATGAATAAAGAACATCTACAATAACAAGCTAATGAAATCTGACATAAATCAGTTCCATATTAAATATTTATGCTTTTTACAGCTACACGTACAATACAGGTATTTGGTCACTGAGGCAAATGGTAAGCTTCAACAGATAACTGCAAATGAGGCAATTAATTTAAAAGATGCAGATATATTCTTACACAAATACAGTGTATGAACCGTGTACCTCACTTCCTATGTCATGTTTCCTCACAATATATTCTCCTTTAAGAAATAACACTGGCTTTATACAGCGTGACAGCATCTTCACAAAACCCACATCCGCATTCTCAAACAGGGCCACCTATTAAGGTAAAACAAGAAATAAATGACAATTTGCAAAATATATCTCTCAATTCTAGTAGAATCTACTAATTATTGGTAGCTATATAGAGACCTGTAAACTTTGTTGATATTCTTTATTTATAAAAATTATTTACAGCTGCTGTAATGTAGTAGTTTGACTTAACGTGTGTGTTATATTTTAAAAAGTTAGTTGATGATACTAGTACATGTGAACTGTCCTGAGATGCTGAAATTTATCATTTTGTCATTAAAATTTAAAAACTTATCAATACATATATTTTTTTTTCTTTGCAAACAGGCACCTTAACAATCATATCCTTGTACAGACTGTATGTGACATCCCCCCACAGTGACAGTGGGAGACCATCAAACAGAGATCTGGGGTCCACTCCACGAGATCTGGTCCACACATACTCATAATGGTTGATAATCCTTCTCTGAAGACCAGCACTGACTTCCTGATCCTTAGACAATAGGTGGAAATAAACTGTCAGTAGGACACAAAATACCAACAACAATTATGACCAGAAAAAGAAATTAAACTACATGTAGTACTACAAAAAATCCGTAGATACATCTGGAAATCCATTCAAAAAGACACCTTTCTTTTACGTAGTGATCTTTGCTTTACTAAATTTTATTTTCATACTTCTTAAATAATAATAACAATAATAATAATAATAATAACTTAATTACTTTCATAAAGGTCTGGACTGCACAAAGTTTCTCCTGAAATCTTGCTCTCTGGGCATCAGCATTGACCAGGCCAGCAAACACACTGGCTATCACATAGCCAAAGAACACCACTCCCACAATTGAAATGACCACAGCAGCTGCAACCTGCCAACAAAACAACACAGCTAGCACTACCATTTTTATTTTAACAAAATGTCATGATATCAGATATATAGCGCTGAGTCTATTTTTGATAACTAAAATGCACCAATATATAAATGGCTAGTTATAAATCAATCCCCCCTCATGTAACATGAAAGAATCCTACGAGCTTATGCCCCAGCCTACCTCCAGGTCAGTCTCAGCAGCTATGTCCCCGTACCCCACTGATACTGAGGTAGCTGTGGCCCAGTATAAACTGGTCAGGTACAGGGACCATATGCTGCTCTCATCTGGAAATATTCTGTATTACATTAAAAAATTACTTAGTTGCTTACAAGTGTTCTTACATACAAAAAAAAAAAAAAAAAAAAAAAAAATCACAGAATGCAATGAACTTTGACCTTAGATTTTGGATTTATAATTATTTGCAATAAAATACATACTCAAGTTGTCTGCAGAATTATTTGTTGTTCCCTTAGGGACCATTCCCATACCCTATCGTACTAAATGAGGATCGATCTATCTTCGAGGGGATTCTCGCTAAATTGCAATTAACTTAAATGGCTTAGATGTCTGTCATACCTACTGAAGCTGCTAGGGAGTATTTATTATTGTTTAGCAGCTTCAGTAGGTGTACCAGACATCTAAGCTGCTTAAGCTGAAAGCAATTTAGAGAGAAACCCCTTGGAGATGGATCAATCCTGTTAGATCGATCTAGGCATGGGAACCCAGTCTTACTTGCTGTGAGTGTCCTGAGCACCCAGGACCCCTCAATACAGTGATGACCAGTGGTCAGTGTGTCCTTGGTGGCTATCCCTAGAATCTCAGGGGGACATGAGATCATAAATAAACCACAGGTCAGCCAGTTCATGAAGATAATGATGTATAAGATGAACTTCATGGTCCTGAAAGAATATGTCATATTTAACCCTCAACATTCTCATTACTTCCCTGAATTGTTTCTCCCCAAAATTATTGCTCTCCACTGGTAAAAAACTGACATATACATTAATTCTTCATTTCAATATCTTACAGTAAATAAAAAGTGACCAATCTTTTAAATCATCTTTCAAACACAAATGGGGGGTATCAATGCAGGGGAGTTATGATGGGGAATTAACAATACAGATAATGTCATAAATTTGAGAAACAGAAACAGTGCTCACCAATAAAAGAAAATGACAACAAAATATTTTAGTAAAGTAATACCAATTTTATAGTTGTACCTGATAATGCCCACTTCTCTTCTGATATCCTGTTCCAGATGTGAGAATGCCAAGGAGAGGTGGTAAATATTGATCATACGGTTCAGACGGAGGAAAACTAGATAGTTCAGATCTGAAACAAATTGCAATATAATCTCAGCAAATGGTGCACATCAATTTCTCATTCAGACTAATAAACGCTAATGAAATATTATGCAAATAAATGGTCCAACACTGGTAAAAGGGTGCCATGGGTATCCCAATGTAGCTCTGTGTGTTGGGGACATTTATTAGAATTGGGCTCGAAATACGGACACCGTTGGAAACTTATAGTTAGGATAATGCTTTAGTATAACCTACCAGGTTCGTGGTCAAAAATCGTTACGTCTAAATCGCTACAGAGGAAAACCAACTCTGACAATAATAACCTGTTTCCATCTTTTAATGTGAACTCGTTGCCTGCTCAGGTACACCCTTTAGTATCCAACCAAGACAATGGCTTCATGAAATCTTAATCAGTGGCTTCTTAATCAAAATAGTAAACAAGCCTACTCTGCCTCTTTAGACTTTACCTAACGTATAACTAAAAGTTTCCAATGGTGTCCGTATTTCGAGCCCAATTCTAAATTACATTTATATCTAAAATTTGTGCGGTTCCGGACATGTGGTACACTCTACCCTACCCTACCCAACATTGGGCCATGGACTTTACTTACTAGTACATTAGATGACCACTGTTTGCTATCTGGGTATAAGATCTATAACTAAATGTGTGCCACACCTTGGTATCCCAGGCAAAATGGAATGGCTTCTAAAGGTAAAACAGCGCTTAAGTCCAGCAGGAAGTTAGTAGTGAAGTAGTGTTTGGCTGTAGCTAAAGGATGACTGACTAGACAGCCTTTCTTGTTGTAGTAAGCAGTATGGAGGCCTATATACCTATAAGCAAGATAACAAGGTTGTACTGTCTTTTTAAATGCCTCAAGGATTGCAATAAATCTGTTAAAAATTATGTTCAGTGAAGAGTAAATTCAGCTTGTTGACAGATTTATCACATCTTTTTGCAAAAGTGAAACGTATGTTCTTTTAATAATTTAAACACTGTTAGTCTAGATTTTAGTCTAAATCAAAGTTATACCAGTATAATATACTTACATGGCAATCCAACTGAGTACATCAAGTGTGTATGTAATCACCCAGCCCAGGATAGACTTATAGAAGAAAGCCCCCTGTATAGGAAGTACTATTGCTGTGGCAACAGACACAAGAACATGGAGGCATTCCCAGACTTTCAGTAACTGACCACTTGGTAAAAATGTCCAACTGAAAAGAGAGTAAAAATTCACTTACACAACTGCAAATTCTTTATATCAGATATTAGACCTGCCACAAGGCTGAAAAACAAAAGCTAGTCATCATACTTAATAAAACAATTATCATATATAATCTTAAATGTATACTGGCATCTTTAAAAGGCAGACTAATAAAATTATTCACTTCCATGTGTAATATTACTGAGTAGATGAGTAGATTATTATTTTTATTATAAAACAAAATGAGAAACAATACACTTCATGCATTTACTAACTTCATCAGCAGACAAGCAGCTATCCTAGTCAGTGGGGTTGCCATCTGGAAGGAATGCAGGTACTCAACATTGGGTGTGCCATCACCCATCACTTTCTTAAATACTTTCACTGATTTACTGTTTTCTGCTGTTACTTGCTGCTCAGGGCATCTAGTGGGCTTCTGTTCTTCTTTGTTTCTAAAAGAGAAAAGTATTGATAGAATTTTTCTTTGATGATGGTTCTTTTTTTTTCATAACTAAAAATTGGCAAAGGTTTATTATTTTAATATCCAGTGCATGATCAGTTTAGAAAATATGTAAGAATGATGTTTATCACAGACTGTATCAAAATGATATATAATATCTATCAACAACTCATGATTTATATATAAATCTAAGTCCAAAGAAACCTCACTCATGCATATGTGCTTTCTGCCTCAGTTCCTTTAACAATGTTTCATTGTTGAGAATATCTTGAAACTGCCTGAAAGATTAAAAACATAACATAACATATGATAATGTGTCAAGTTGGTTTTGTTCTCATTTCCATTCTTTATGAAATAAATGTTCTGATAGCTAAAAAGACAGCTCAAACATATATGTACCGTACATAAATGTACTGTATCTTTCATTGAATGTGCAATTTTTAAAAATAATATAAATCTATTCAAAACACATGGTTCATATGTCATACTTACTCAAACATATTACCATGTGGTACATGTGTAACGGTTTTATGTTACCAGCTGTCATACCTAAGA
The DNA here is from genome assembly GCF_051362555.1 of Lingula anatina. Classification (NCBI taxonomy): domain Eukaryota; kingdom Metazoa; phylum Brachiopoda; class Lingulata; order Lingulida; family Lingulidae; genus Lingula; species Lingula anatina. The sequence continues at coordinate 70,741,551 of NC_141767.1, forward strand.
AGTGTTGGAAAATCATGCAGTACATGATCTAACTCTGGTTTGGTCAACATCAACAGCTCACAGTGAGTTACAGCACGCACTGTGGCAGTACGCTTCTCTTTGAACAGCATTCCCATTTCACCAAAACAATCACCTGGATACACTGTGGCCAGAACCTGACTGAGGTCTTGGGATAATACCTATATGTATACATAGAAACATATAGTTCATTGCACCATGAAGTATTTATCACAGATCTTTGATTCCAACCTAAAATCCTGAGCTACAGATTGCATGGCAAAATCACCACTCATGTGACCAAGTTGCAAAGGTGGTGGACCAAAACATCATGTTTGGCTGATGTTATTAAGTCTTTAGGTAAAGAATTTACTTATTTTATCATCCTTCCTAAATACCATGAAAAAACTCTTTCATAGCAAGTTTTAAGTAGTAAGTGAACAATTATTATGCAGTGGACATGATGGACTTTTTATATCTAGGCTGAATTCTCTCACTGAGACAACATATATATATGTGTACCTCACAGTGCCCTCTCCTGACAAAGTACATCTCATTGCCCACATCACCACAGTAAATGACCACTTCCCCAGGACTGTAGTGGTACGGAACGACTCTGGATGCCACCATCTTCAGGAAGGTCAGGTCCAGGTATCTGAACAGTGGAGCCTGGGATTGGAAAAATTAAAAAAATAAATGTGTGGCAATTGTCTGTTCTGAGGCAAAAGGGCTTGGGGGGGGGGGGGGGGGAGTGAAGTTAGAAAACTGGCCTGTTGGGTTTTAATTTGCAATAAATGATCACTTTCCTCCAAAAAGTGACATGCTGCAGATAAACCTATTTTCTATGGGTTCATTCCCAGAGATTTACCTGTAGATCGATCCAGAGATTTAGATTGACCTAACTCCCTGGGGGTTCACGCTAAATTGCACTCAGCCGGGCACGCACCATGTTAAATTACCCCCTTACAGCTTTTAGTAGGCGGGACAGACGCTTAAGCCGGCTAAGCTGACAGTAATCTAGTGAGACTCCCCACAGGGATAGATCGATCTAAAATCTATGGGAATGGGGTCTTTGAGGTAGAGGAATAATGCAGCATACTGATACTTTACCTCTTTCAGAATGTTCCCAACTTCTTCCATTCCTATGTCTTCTTGCAGCACAGCAGGTAAGTCATGAATCAGTGGCTTAAAGCTGGGGATCCAGCTGCCCCTGAAATATATATCACACTACTGAGTCACTTTAGATAATGAGAATAAGCATAGTTGTAATGAAGGTACTGGATTTAGTAAATAAAAGATATAAAATGTGTGCAGTGTACATGGTATTAACAAATTATATAAAAGAAAAGAGTAAGATAGCACAGGGACATTAAAAATGCACAGATGGTACATACCTATATTTTCCCCAGAGAATGCTCATGTAGTTGATCACCCTTTCCTGTAGAACAGGTGTCTGCTGGTTCTCTGCCATAAATTGTTTGATAGCAAACAGCTTCTCTTGAAACACAACCCTTTCAAAGATAATAAAGTAAAGTAAAGAAAATGTGCTCATTACAAATGGCATGATGTCTTGCAAAATGCAGTAATAGTATTTTATAATGAACTGATGTTGTTTCTTTTTAAAATCTTATTATTGTTAAGAAACATTGTTACATCATTTTCTAACACTTAATTAATTAATTAATCTTTACAAAGATCAATAAGAAATCATTAAGAAATCTTTGTACACCAATTTCTCAAATAAAATGGCAACCATGCAACAATTACACTGGTCTGCCATGATAGTAGTCAGACATTAACAGTGCAAGTTCTGAAACCTTACCTGGCAACATCAGCATTGCCCAGTAATGCAGCAATAATAGCCACACAGTAGCCATACATCACTAATTGCTCTGAAATCTTACTTGGCAATATCAGCATTGGCCAGTAATGCAGCAATAATAGCCACACAGTAGCCATACATCACTAATAGTTCTGAAATCTTACCTGGCAACATCAGCATTGGCCAGTAATGCAGCAATAATAGCTACACAGTAGCCATACAGTAGCAGTCCTACCAACATGACAACTACAGACAGCAGGCATTCTGTGGCGTTCTGAGCTGTGATATCTCCATACCCAGTACTAGTCATGGTCACTGCTGCCCAGTACAGGGAGAGCAGGTAATGGAGGGGGAGAGGCAGGTCTGACCAGCTCTGGTTGGTAGTTATCCATGAACCTTCACTACAACTGGAATAGTAGAAGAATCTATATCAAAGTTATTTTCCAATCTTTGAATGATAATTCATTGAGTGAAATTATATTTTCCAATACCAGTATGTTCATTATTGCCCCACCATCAAAATTCCTTCACATGGTTCTGATGATATTTCATCTGCCTCCCCCTCACCACATTGCTTCAATTATTGAACAAAGCAAAAATGTTTCTTTTTAGTTTCTTTTTTGTAATAAATTTCATAATGGTATAACCCCTAAGTCACAGACAGCAGCCAACGCCTAAGAACCCACCCATTGCCAACACTGCAAGCTCCCAGGTACCAGAGACAGGCACACCAGTGAGTGAGCAGACAGATGTACAGGCTCAGCTTCAATGTCCTCAGGGTGGAGAGGGACCACTCCAACCCTTTCTCCATTGTGTGGAAATAATGAGGAACCTGGATTGAAGCAAAGGTTACTCATAAACAAAGATGTCAGAAAAATATATCATTTATTATCAACAAACATGTTGCATTAACAATGCATAAAAACATTTTGAAAAAAAGTGATACTTTACAACTCCAAAGAACTGAATGAGTCATACATGTAAGTGCCCCATACTGTTGTACTAAGAGATAATATAACTTACCTTCCAAAACTTGATAAGCCTATTTAACCGTAAAATTCTAAAAATGAGCCAGTGGTTTTGCTGCCATCCTAACACACAGAACACTTCTACTGGTAAAACAGCCAGGAGATCAAGGAAAAAGGCTCCATTTTCAATATAAACTTTCTGCACAGCTTTCAATGAAAGCAGTAGCCCTGAAGAGGAATACAACAGAAGTTTCAAAGTGATTACAAAGAATCCATGATTGAAATATTTTAAAAAAGCACAATCTGTACCCCCAATAATTTCCAACAGATTTCTAAATACTCAGTATGAAGCAGCATCATGTACATCATGGTCAGACTAAAAAAATTAATGTGTTCAGTGTGAATTCCAAATCCAGACTGTCATGTCACCAGTTAATTACTAACCATGAGGGGTGTGAACTGCAGTCTTAAACATGATCACAATATCAACTATCAGCACCATGTCCAGAAGGTAAGTTAAGACCAACTCAATAATGATGTCTTCTGTATGCCAATCTGAAACAAAGTCATATCATGAGAGCAACTTTAGATTAAAATAATTAAATGGTCAAATTTATCAATTTGGTACCAAAACCATTATAATTATTAAAATGTACAGAAATGTTTTGTAAATGCCAGTTCTGAAGGTGAAGTTTAAGATAGAAAATTAATTTTAAAAGAATTTTTCTATTTTCCTACCGTTTGTAGTGAATATAGCCAGAGAAGGATAGAGAAAACTGATGATGATGGTAACTATGACAACCACAGACTTCCAAACCTTAGAGAAACGGCAATTAGGGTTGATGTAACATCCATGTAAAACATGCCATATGTCCCCTCTCTGAAACAAATTATGAAAATGGCTAAGTATTGAATGCTTTTCTAAAGTCTACAAAGCAAACATGTTTTCTTCCTGGCTATGCCAAACAAATGAGTAGAAACGGGTGAGGATATTGATTGTTGGAAGTGGCACACCTTTATGTAATACCTGCTTGACTTGGTTCGGGAACATCCTTACAATGTGTGCTCTGATCCCTTTAAAAAGATATATAAATTCTAGAATCATTTGTAAAGTTAAAATTAAGAGTATTTTTTATACCTTACTACTGACAGACATATTTGATTCTTCTTTTTCTAAAGACACAGCACTTAGATTCACTTTGGGCATCTCTACAACAGAGAAACTCCTCAGCTTTGCTGGTATGTGAATGGAAGATCTTCTGTTTGGTGCCAGTCTCTGTTTTATATTCATACAAGATGTAGCCTAGAAGAAAAATGTTTGTCATAGAACCAATTGGAAATACATGATAAAGTAATTAATTGGAAATTAAATTGAAGTCATAATAATTTTAAAATATGTTAATTGGCTGTTTATAATTATGAATGAGTAAATTAGTTATTTTGACCTCCGGTTAAAAGTAACTACTACTAGTAGCATAGGAAAGAAAAACAAAAGAACTGTTACCATTGTCATAGTTTGTCTTCTAAAATTCTTCTCAGCTTTTCTGAACCGTTGCTCAGCCAGCTCATACAATGCAGGTCCAGCTATAAGAGATATATAATCAGACCTACATATCTGACCCTGAGGTAAGAGGTTGCTGGAAACTCACCTCTATATTATCTGAGCAGTAACAATTATATCTTATTTTTCCATGATATAGTTCGGACAATCCCCTTGATACATTGCATGCATTATAATAAAATTACCTCTTTGTGTTTGTACAGCATGCCTATTGATGTGTTATGAAGAACTACATGTACTGCTGTATATACCTGAAGGAAATAAACTCAAAACTTCAAGCAGCTTCTTCTTCTTCAGGACAGCTATTTCACAGTGACTTTTAGCTCGTATTGTGTGAGTTCTGACGACACTAAAGACCAAGTAAACCTGGAATTGTGTATTGAACTAACTGATCATATTCAGAGGTTATCATTCAGTCATCTTATTATCATCATTATTATTGCAAAAGTCAATAGCAGTTAAATTAACACCACACTGTTAGAAAGAACAAAAACATCATGATCAGATGATCATTTCTTCAAACTTTTCATGTTATCTCAAATTCCATTATGGACCTAGAAACAGATTCCCTAGATTAGTCATCTGTATTGCGCATGTTTAGTAATCTGGTATGTTCTAGCATATACATGTACTAATTACCTCTCCAAACACTGCTCCCTGGTTGAGTGTTCCCATCACATCTCCGTCTGACCCTACCACCTGTGGAATGAGAGGGGGAAATGGCCATTCACAACAGTGATCAATTTCACTCCCAAAAATGCTTCCAAAACATCAATTTATAAAGATAGCAATTTTCTAAAGGTCTTTCTAAAACCACTTGATGGCATGGTTTTGGTTCTGAATGGTGTGTGCCAGTCTTGTAAAATTATCCAAAGAACTTTGATTCTGTATACAGCCTTTGCATTGTACTTCATTTCAATTTTCATGATAAAAAATAGTTCATTGAATTACTGCAAAACTGTATTGTTATCCACATGATTATTTACTTACCCTTTCCATGGACTTACCTCTACTTCTCCTCTTAGAATGAAGTACATGGAGTGACCCACTTCCCCAAAACTCACTATAGTCTGTCCAGGAAGATAAAACTCTGGCTCAATGTGCAGGGAAAGCTTCCGCAGGAAACTAGGAGACATGGCTTGGAAAATAGGCGCCTGAAAATGTTGACCATTATCAATTGTGCATATAATATTATAGTTGCAATATCACAGGGTATTGAAGAAAATACAGAAAAATGCAAAAAATACATAATTAATTGATAGTTAATTAAAAGATAGAGGATAATGTTAATACTGATTTATGCAATCTTCAATAAAATTTTACTTTATCATCATTAAACGCATGTTTGCAGGTAGAATAATTTGACGTAAAGTAGTTAAACAAACAATTCGAACAGTCATAAGTTAAACCGTTTTACCTTACTAATGATGTCTTTATTAATTATGTAGGCAACCTCAGCTTGAAATGTGGACGGTAGATCTGAGAACAGGCAGAGGTGTTTGCCGGGTCGGCCTTGTCTTTCCCAGGCGTGGCTGTAATAGGCTGAAACCAAAGACTTCAGTGACTCCGATATAGACATCTCATCCTAGGAGAGTAAGTAAAATAAGTTGATTGCGTCTGTATATTATCACTACACAGTTTAAAGAACAAATAAAAGACCAAAAAGACGCATGCAGAGAATTATATGCAACCATGAGCCTTCATCTCTTACATTCTTGGTATTTCTTATACGTGGATCTGTTGAATGCATTGTTCTTACCATGTGACTTCTGATCACTGCTAGCTTGTGTAGATATCGTGCTCTTCTGGCATCAGATATTGTTATCAGAGATGTCATTCCTTCCAGCAACATGCCGAAGAAAACTCCAATACCTACCAACATGGCAGCAATGGAGTACCATTTCTCCAACACAGTGGCGCTTTTCACATCACCGTATCTGGAATAGTCATTAATGGAATGTCTTTCTTTTCTGATGTTCATGGTTGATAATAGGAAGGAAACAGGAAATTTGAAGGGGCAAAAATAATAGATTTTTAAAAGATTAAGATCAATTAAAGGAATTCATATTAATAATATGTTAATTAATGTATATACTTATTTAATAATCACTTCTTAAAATAAGCGAATTCGTTCCCTGCGGTGAAATCAAATTCGTTGATGACCGCTTGGAATGAAAAACATTTGTCGACATAGCAGATAAAAAGATCAAAATTCAGACTCATACAAAAATTAGAAGATTATAAATAAAAAGAAAGAAAGAAAAAAGAAAGAAAGAATGAAAGAATGCTCGAAGCGTGAATAGTATAAATGACGTATTGGTGCCGCTCACCCGGTGGATGTGACAGTTGCTGTTCCCCAGTACAGGGATATGACATAAGCTCCTAATGGCCCCATGGTTGTGATGTTGAAGTCTAAATAGAAGTAAACATAAACACATCTAATTTTGAAAAACTGACAGAAAATAAGTTAAATTAATACACCTCGGCAACATCAAGGTTCTATGATAAAATTGATATTATTCACAATTAGTATTGGCATTCACAATGTGTAGACCCATGTGTAAACGTTTTCTTTAATTTTCTGCCAAGTGTAGATAACAAGAACTGAAGATATGTTACATCGTACACAAGTCATATTAATTTGTTTTGTTTCATTCCCTACCAGTTTGTGAAGTCCAGCTCCCAGGCTGGCAGTGTGGGAGCAGCTGCCTGCAGTCACAGCTAAGGGCATACCAGCCGCAGCTTACCACATGTGTCACCACAACACATATCGCTGTATACTTCATAAGGCGGGTAGCTGTGGCATTGCTGCTCAAGTCCGACTCTCTTCGGTCTGCAGTGGCGTAAAAGTGTGACAAATGAATTGATATATTTATAATATTCTAACAGCTAATAATATTTCTATTGCGGAAAATACATTTCAGCACTGCCCTTTCCCATGAAAGTTACTTTAATTTGAATATTGATACGTAAGCCTAATTGAACATACCATATATATTCATCGTAGTTCCAATTGACATCAAAATGGCTCTAGCACATTATTCTTTAATTATTGGTATAATTTCAACAATACATGTATTTAAAGATGTACCTAGGAAACAGAGACTAAAAAATACTTAACAAATACAGCATTAAAAAAAAGCGAATGATAATCACGTAATTACCAAAAAACAAAGGTATTTTGTAAAATCTTAGCAGTCGATTCATTCTTAACTGTCCCACCAAATGCCATCCCGGTGTAGAGGAGTGGATGATGAAAACAAAAAGATCTGTGGGAAATGCTGACATCAGGTCAAGAACAATCGCTACAATGAATGTTTTCCTCCTCCCTTTCTTGTATAGAGCAGCTCCGTTGGCTACGAAGGCGGCGTGAAAGTGAAGAATAATGTCTGCTACAAAAATTATATCGCAGATGTAAATCACCGCCAGTTGCACTTGGTTTATGGCGTTGCCACCCTCGTTGCAGAACGCGGCCTCGTATGGCACGAAGAGGCAGGTTACGATTATGGATAAGGTTACCACCCAATTCCAGCTCTTTCGAATTGTTCGTCTTGAATTGTTTTCACAAACCATTTTGTCGGCCTCCTGTTTTTCTGCTTCGTCTTCGTGCCACATGGATTCCTGTGTGAAAACGCGCGCTCTCTGACGTAAGCGCATCACTTGAGGCGGGAGCACGTGCGTCGTGTAGTATGACGTTGTGTAGTATTCTTTATAGCAACTATGTAGACGTCATCCGTCTTTATATAAAAATACGGGAACGTAGTCTACTGTTAGCACGACTAATTTTATCAAGGTGCACATGGTTGAAATCTTCCGTCAATTAATTATTTTTGTTCCGTGTAGTCTCTGCGTATCATTAGAATCATCTATAGAGATGAATCTTTTGTAACTTTCAACATTTCTATAGGCGAGAGAAAAGATGAGCCATTAATTCTTACTTTCCACTGAGTTCACGATCCCCGATTTCTCTGCATATTTATAAGCATTTTAACAAATTGTTTATTCTCTTATAATCTTGGCTTTCTTTTTGTTTTCCCAAATAACAGAAGTTGTAGTAGATGTGATGCAAGTATCATAAATCTTTTGAGTGAGTAATATAGATTAATTAACCGACGCCTTTGAGTGAAGTTGAAAATCCTAGCTAATTCGATGCAGGATGCAGACGGGCCACGCGATACTGTTTTGTTTACGCGTTGCCTCGGCAACCAACCTCTGAACTTTTGTGCAATCCCTTTCGCAAACGTTGTCTTGCCAAAACTGGTTGAGCCCATCTGTTCTTGGAACCAATAATTTTATAATTCTTAGAATATGTGAGCAATGATTTTCACCAAACATGTCAGTCTAAAAAGGATATTTTCAAAATAAAATCTTTTACAGTTTTCAAGCCTTTGTGTTCATATTTCAATTTATATTCACTCGTTCTCTGACCAAGAGCCAATGAATAATTGTTCCTTCTACCAAGAAGATTTAGTGTTTTCCATTTAAGAAGTTTCTTTTTCTAACATAAAGAGCATTTCTCAGAAAAGGGTTCTTGCCCTTGGGTTATCAGAAATTCATGCCTGGGATTACAATGAAACATTTTCGAGGAAAACTCGAGCGTCGTTGTAGGGGGGTTTAAGTCTGTCGGTAAGCGGCAAGAGGTCAAAGGCAGATACCATAGAAACAATACCCTCTCTCTACTGGTGGTGGTGCACCACTTGACAAAATGGCGTTGTATTGGGAAAGAAGTTGCTTTTGCATCTCTGGATTATTTCTGCAAGTGCTGATGTTGTTTCCCTCTCTGATGGTGATACTCGGACAGAACACGACAACAGTCTCCACAGACAGCAACAGTAAGACATTTTCTAATTTCTTCTACTGAAGGTTTATTTATATCTGATATTGTTTCTACAAACAGACAAATGGGTCAAAATCATCTTCTCAGAGACAATTGTTCAGCAGCACTTGCCAAAACAAAATATTATCATACAGTGAAAAGGATTAATTCATGTCATCTTGAAGGTTTTTAGGTATCTCTAGCTTAAGCGATTAAAATATTTTATCCAATTGTTTTAGTTGAGTTAAAACAGAGCAAAAACATGTTTTAATATAATAATTAGATACACAGTGTATGTTGCGTTGTATCTTAAATTTAGAGCCTGTTCGTATTCGCAAGACTACTAATGGGCCATATAGATTTTGTGACTGATCAGGACTGAGGCAAAAGAAAATTCGACTAATGTACTTTTTGGTTATCACTTTGACCATCACATTTCTATTAATTTATCGGAAGGGAAACACGGGCATCGAGTACTGGGTATTATAAATGAAATCCAAGAACACCTTTGTTGTTTTGTTGGCTAGGCACTCCTTAAAAAGCAATATTACCGCAAGATTAAATTCCAATTATAATGAACTGTTTCGCTACCAACGCTACCCGTTACCACGTTTTCAATGTTTTTGTTTTGGTTCAGCATGGATCCTGAGCATTGTAGCAAACCGGGAAACACATGCGCAGAGCGTTAGAAAGGTCGCCAAGTTCATACAACTTGTTACGTAGAGACCGGTTACACTACCCACAAATACTGAATTTCCTTGAAATTGTAAAACATTTTTGTTGGGGAAAGATAAAGGGCAACTTGGTCTGTAAAATCTATAACGGGATATACGTTTGTTCTCATTTCCTACACAGAACGGGACGTAAAAAAACAATAAAATCCCAATTTCATTTTAAGAGCTGAATGTTTCTGGTCTTAACAAAACTGAGCGTGGTTCCACGCCTACAACAACACCAAAAAATTATAATAATCCACATTGTCTGTCTGTCTGTCTGTCTATGATAATTGCGTAATTTTGAAGGTTTTTGGCATCAAGTTTTATCTTTCATGGCTGTCAAAAATTAAATAATATTTTTAAAAAATATTTTGAAAGCACATACGGCCTTTACTTAAATAGTTTTCAATATTTGATACAAATGAAAAATCTCATTATTTGCACTTTCTGTATTTTCAATAAATTTTGCAACATTTCAGATGTGACCGTTGATCAGCAAAACGACACGCTCTTTGACAATTCTACAGTCACGGTGGACATTTCCGGTAATTTTACCGTGGCACCGGATAACGGGACTTTGGGGGCAGGGATGATAGGCCAGAAAAACGACACCAAACTCCAGAAACTGACGGATGGCGGGATGTCAACGGGCACAGTTACTACAATCAGTGTCTTGGCTACTCTGGCAATTGTCGTGCTGGTCATCGTGGCCGGATTATTGATATATACCAAAGGCAAACTATTCATTCTGTGTAGAAGACGCTCTGCCAACGTGTCCCCTCACGAACGCCTGGAGGAACAGGCGGCTGAAGGTACCCAACAAGAACAAGAACAAGTGCCGGATTCTGTAGCTCAGATAGAACCGCAACTGAGGCAGGAGGGGACAGGATAATGCTAGGGTGGAGCATGGAACGCAAAACGCAGGGTTACAGCTTTTTACAAAGAAACAAATCGACTTCAGCGAAAGAAAGTATAACAAGCAATCCATTGTGCTGCTGCAAGAGAGACGAACTTTGAAATGTGATCTCCAAGACATTACGCTAAAATTAATCAAGTGGATTGAAGCGAGGTTTTCCGATTAAGCACTTCTTTTTCTCTTGTAAACGTTGCTGTTAAGACGCATTTAGGCCTACAAAGAATAAACTAATATAAATAGCACACCACTTAACCGTTGACTCCTAAGTAGACGAGACAGCTTCATTGAGGAACGGTAAACCTGTCGGTAACATTCTGTCTTTTACTCGATATACTGCACAGATTAGTGCTACCTCATTTTATAGCGAACAATTGAAGTAGTAGCAGATGTTGGGAATGGATGGCAACACTTTAACTGTACATATTGCCAGTGTATAGACAGTGGGTTATCTTGTATCTCTTTTCTCTCACAAAGCCATATATAGCAGCTGTTCATATGGGTTTTTGCATTGGCTGTTCTCGGAACTTTTCAAAAATTGGGGCAAAGAAAGAAAACAAAGCTCTTCAACAATATACGTTTTGTCATATTTCCATTCATTGCATTAATAAGTATAAATGCCATTGCCGAATTAGACAAAGAAAAGTATCGAAAGCATCTCCAAAATTTGATTCTTAAAAGATATGAACAAAATAAGACTGCTTTAACGTTGATACTGAAACGCATTTGAAGGTTTCGCCGAGATTTCTGTAGTCATCACGTACAAGGCGCGACCAGATTTTTTGCCACCCTGCAACTCGAACATTATCTTCAGAAACGGATATTTTTTTCGCATTTACCGGAATCAATGAAAACATTGCCGAACTCGAATGTTCGCGTAACTCGGCATATTTTCTCCGCTCTCAATGTCCCAGATATGGCGAGTTCACTGCAATTTTCTCAAATCTTAAACAGTGTACTTATCATCGCGGAGAACAATGTCTAGCTCAAGTTTATTACGTATCATAATATTGTTTCAAAATAGAGGCGCAATTTGGTAGGTTTCCAAGTTTGTACTGCACTTGTTACAAAAGCAAAGTAGGTCAAACGGGACGTCATGTCGCCTATCTTTCCCGCATCGCTCTCCCACAAAACTACATATTTAAAAACTTTTGAGACATCCTTCTCATAGACGCTTACAATATTACTAACTCTATAACACAGAAGCACGGCGTCTCCACATGAACGCGGATTTGTCTTTATTGGACACATTCATTCCAGTCCGTGATTAAACGGATTTCTCACATAATTCTATTACAAAAGTTGTGTTAAAGACTCGTCACATGAAAGCTTAGTCAATCCGAATACAGACCAAGGGCTGTTACAAACTAAGAGATTATGCAAGCCAGAGCAGAGTGGGATCTGCACACACAAACATCTTAAACAAACATTAATGAGTATAAAAATCGACGCATTATTAAAACAATCACAATCTACTTATTGTGTCTTGCGTGAATGTCTTTACTAATAAAATTACTTTGCAATAAATATCTTTGTACATTATTCTATTCTATAGCTGAGAGTTCCAGTTTGAAATTTCTCCAAGTGTTGTGCATATGTCACAATATATTGTTCTTTAAAATCTAGGAAAGATGACACACTAAAACAGAAATTACAAATATTATTGTAGTACAAGAGTAATTACATTAAATGAAAAGCAAACTGAACGGTGCCAGCAGTTTTTCTAACATATGATCTGTGTATTGATTTCAGAAACTGCACACATCAAGTTAAAAGAAGTCGGACATCAGCTCCCCAGAATGGTGAACTGTTCATAGTCAATCTTTTGGCGTAGAACTCCAGTCAGGACAAACTCCGCATTAAAAATAGCTGGAAAAGGAAACAAAATTATTCATCACACTGTCTCATTGTTTTAACCATTTACATTCTGGTTGGGGGCAGGGTAATGTTGATAAGATTAATGGACTTCAATCACATCATGCAAAGGACATTGAACTAAAAGCAAAAGCATGATAAAAAAACTCACAAAATCTCAAGTCACTTGTCTTCATTCTTACAAGTCAAGGTTTTAAGTATTGACTTAAATGCATAAGTCGCACACACACACACAGCAATCTGGAAAGCAGCACTACTTACGCAATTTCCGAGACGTGAGGTCCCTGACAATATGCATGTCTGCATCACAGGTAACCACGATGAAGGCAGGCTCCCCCTAGAAGGTAAATACATCTTACTACACTGGTAGATTTAGCCTAGATTATCATGACATTAAATAGTTTGGTGATTTTCAATCAGTCAAGGACAATACTAAAGAAGAAGCCAATATTCAGAAACAAGTCTTAGACTGCTAGCTGTACAGTTTTCTGTGGAACCTACTTACAGCTGCAGTTTTTCTCCCCATGATGAACCTGGCAGACGGCCGCCTTGCTACCACCTCCCCTCCTGCACTTTCTACAATGGTCTTCAGCACCTTCTTATCTGGGGCAACACTTGGGGTGATATAGAACTGAATTCCCTAGAACACAAAAATATTTATATTCAATTCTGTGTAAATGTTCAAGAGACTACAATAAAACAATGTTGGAGATTAACAACACTTTCAGAAAAAGATACAAAAAAATGAACTGGTGTAAACAAGAATTACATCATATTGCTTCAATCACATAAGGACACTTATACAAAGTGACTAACAATACATACCTGAAATAATTTCTTAGATCGTGCCCGCTGTAACGACACTGCCAGTTCACAACCAATAGTTCCCTCTGCCTCCAAATCCTTCAGAGCGAATCCACTCTCATCTGAAATTAATTAGTTTACAAAAAAACACTAATTTCACATTTTCAAAACTGAACAGCAAATTAATTTCTGACCAAGTATCATATCTTACTTATGAAACATGAAGATGTTTCCCCAGGTAACACTGTTTATCAATGGTTCATCAATTAGTGAGAGATTATTGTGTGAGGATGAACGATAACACTACATAAACTTAAAAGCAGTATCACAGAGATCCTCACAATTTCTTCTAGGAAAGCATCAATACAGCACTACACATCTGAGTAGCTCTGTCAATCAGCTTTCCATAATACTATTGTCTATCCCTTTTTTCTTCTTTTTTCTTTGACAAAATATAAAAACAGGCAGTAACCAGTGATTTTCTAACCATCAATTTCTAAGTTTCCCACCTAGAAAGTGTCCCTGGATACTGCTCTGGTCCAGCCACTGTGTGGTCACAATGTGCTGACACGTGTTGATACAAATCAGAAACTTCACCGTCCTGGCAAGCTGATTGGTCACCAGGTGAGTGGCTGCTGCTGGATCTGTGGTCACTGTTCCTCCCAAAGCTTCTACTTGCTGAATAGAAAAATTAGGAACAAATTAATGTATTTACAGCTCTGGATTATCTATAAAAAACAGTTCTGTTCAGCTTTGATCATCTTCAACAGATAACTTACTGATTACAAATCAACCAAATTCACCACCAATGATGAAAGATAATAGCCAAAATATCATTATTTGCTTTGATTATGCAATGTTAAGAAATGTTTAAAAAATGTAACTTCATTGGTTGTTGAAATATGCACAGGCATTTTAAATGACAAGTGATGACAATAAATAAATTCAGGTATGTTTGGGTGCATTACTTCAAGTGAAAAATTGGGGAAGAGTCTAGAAAACCAACCAAACAGTCATGATGCATTTTACATTTATTATTTGCCCTCTGTACCTTGAATGTTTTAATAATATAAACAATAAAACCCTACCTCTTCCATCTTTGTCATGCGTCCTTTTGGTATCCCTGTAAAGATGACAACTGGAGCACCAGGAATTACTGGAGTTGTTCTGAAGTTTAAATAACAATGTCTTTCAAACATAAATCAAAACTTTTCACTTAAATCATCTGAGCACATCATCATGTTCAATTTTGGTCAATAACAATATAAATTTCAAGTACATATTCTAAGATAATTTTTTAATTTCAACATTCTGGAAACCGGTCACTATTGAAACCATGATCCTGGAATTTCATGTTAACCCTAACTGCCATTTCCCTATAATTACCTAGGTCTCTTGGCAGGTGGTTCCTCCCTGGCTTCCTCCAGTTTTCTTTTATTATTCCCACTCACAGGATCTCCCTGGTTCACTCCTGCTGACAACTTCAACAATGGATTGGGGACAAAACGCTAGCAAATAGAAAAGATTGAAGTTCTTTTATTTTTTGAAAAAACAGCTGTGCCCTGTTTCTAACTGTCAAACATAATTATAACCCTATGATTCTCAAATCAAATTGACAGCTGCATTTGATAAAAACTTGAAATCAAGTTAAACACTGCTCACCTTCCATGTATCTTTGGGGATTTTGAGAGGGACTTTCCAACCAACTGAAAAGGAAATAAAAATCTGGGTTAACATAAGGATGCTCAAAATGCCATCTCCAGAGTTTAATCACAGAAAGATCTGATATTCAGATTTGATATCCAGTCACAAAAGTCACATCAAAGGGAACTTAAAAAACCAAATAATTTTAATAGTCATCACTGCTGGTAAATTTCATTCCCTGTTTCATACAGACTATACCAGACAAATCTTATGTAGGAAATAATGCTTAAAACTTGTGAATTCTGAACCAGTTCAGTCTTTGTAACATACTGAGCCACTGTGAGACCCTCCAGGCATCCACACGAAAGTCATCCTCCAGGTTGTACTGCTGGTATCTGCTGTGTACAGGAAGTTTGAGGGCACTCATGTGACCCAGGACAAGGTCATTCAGCCACTGGACATTGACTACAGGGACTTTCCATTCCATAGCTTTCTCATATTTAATACCTTGTAACCTGAAATACATAGTTACAAAAAGGTAGAAACAACATAAATACACAAAGACAATGATATCTTCTAAATAATCTTCAAGAGACTGTCAACATTGTTCAAAGGTCAATTAACAATGATGACTATAATTGCATCAGACGTGAAGTTTTTTATTTTACTTTTTTTTTCACTTAATTCAATATGAAGTTTCCTATTAAGCAGTGCAGATGAAATTTTTTTTCAAGTTGAAAGTAAATATATTCAAATTTGATCCCTAATGGAGGCCTTTAATTGGTTAAATATATAAACCACTAAAATTAGTCCTCTCTTGAACAAATGCAAACTAGTTGGAAGCACTTACCTCTTCACAATAAGAGCCGAGTGTGAGTGAGCAAGAAATCCCACATATTTGGCACCAATGATTTGAAGCATGTGTTTTATTCTAGCTCTCTCTGCTCCAACAAACCCAGACACAGATATCAGCTGCAAAACAATGAATTACCATTAAATAGTAAACAGTGAATTATAATCATAATAGAACTGAGGAGTTTTATTTTCAAAGTCACATACTATATATTGTATGCTAACTTGATCCTTGCTCATTTTAGTCAAATTTAAACCATTTGGAGAAATAAGTGATGAAAAAGTAGTGTTTTGGTTAAGAGAAAAAATTCATACATGAGCCTAGGTTAGGAAAAAAAATGAACATTTATTTTATTGCAGATCTTAACGAGTCTCAGGAACCATCATAATTTAATTAAAAAACGCGAAATTCTGCCTTTCTGTAGAAAAAGCTCATGTCAGAAAATTGCCAGCGCTACCCCCGATTTGATATCGCTGACTGTGACAGTGCAGTTCAAACTGTGTGCAGTAATTCACCTGGTCAGTGCAAGGTTTCTGGTGTCCGTGGACAGAGGGAAAGTGAGTGGCCAGCCATGGTGGCAGCATCTTCTTCCTGTCCATCACATCACTTAACCAGTGGGCAGTGACCACTCTCTTCTGGTCCTTCAGGGCCTGAAACAAAGATTGAAATTTTTTATATCATCCAGATAATTCTAAACTAGTTTAAAAATGATTGCAAAATACTGCTGCTTTACATCTTTTGTTTGGTTACAAACACAATTCAGAGCAGGCTACATATACATATTATTTTTTGTGGATCATCACAGGTGTGTAAACAAGGCAGCTGCTACTTACCAAGGCAAAGACATCACTCTCCTGATGCTCACACAGCAGGTGTGTCACCCTGTTGGAGTAGGAGGTGTCCACCTGGCCACCATGTTGACTGATAGCCTGGAAATAGGACAGCACACAGAATTTACTATATAGTGAAGTCAACCTATACTGGGTGTCAATGAACCAATGCTGGCTCTTTCATGGACTGGGGAGTCCTTTGACAAAGTCACTGGCCACTTATCATTTCTGCAGTGCAGAAAACAACTACACAGTTATAATGTTGACTGATAGCCTGGAAATAGGAAGTGTGACCCAAGGCAGAGTAGTGCAGGGCTTTTATACTAGAGCCTTTTGGCAGAGTGCCAGCAGGTAAAACTATTCACCTTAATGACAGGTAACACTACTCACTATAATGCTGAACAGTACTCTACAACTCCTTTTAGCATTCAATAATTGCAGCCCTTCATGTGATGGAAGTTTATCATTCTAGTCTGTGAAATAATTCTATAAAGATCTAAGTTATATATGACAGTCAGAGAAAAAACAGACAGGCAAAGAACTAGATGATCTTCTCACCTTTTTCCAGACATCCAACTGCTCTTGTTCCATATATTTGTTGTAGTCAGCTATGTAGAACACACAGCCAAGGAGACACATATCCTCTGGGACTGCAAATATGATGGACTCAAATAAGGAAACATAAAGATACCACAGAGAATACTCCAATATCTGGGTTATATCTCACTGCACTCACAAATTCATGAATAGTTTTAAAAACATGTAAAACATACACAGACTCTTCATTCAAAGTTTGCATGACCAATAATATCTGAAACCAAACATGGCACATTTTTTCTTACCTCTTTCACTGCCATCATGGCCATAGTATATTGCCCCCTCCTCCTGCAGTTTGGCTGGGAACTGGCCCCCAGGTCTTCCCTTGGGTGACTGGGAGGCAGAGCGACTGATTGAGTTAATGATTTGTTGAATCTAGAAACCAAAAATGAAAGTGATTTTCCATCATTGTTCAACGCTTTCACTAAAGCATTTTTCTCAAAATTCAACTTTAGACCAGTGAAAAATGAGTCTTTACCAGCTGGTCTTTAACCTTTACAAAAAAAATACTCACTTACAACAAAATTTTCATTTTCTTTCCTCTCCATGGAGGCAAGAAGGTCAATATCATGTCTATATTAGCCAAAAATGACTCATCTGTAGTGCAGTTTACAAGACCTTTATTTTTACCTTCTCTGTATTCTGTCTGTTGGTTGCCACACTGGTGTCAGCATTATTAGTAATATTCCTGAGTGTGCTTCTTCCAGGGGACCCGCTCCTGGGAGAGTTACCCCCTGACCCAGGGGGGGTACCAATGTTAGCTAGAGGAGGAGGAGGAGGCCTCCTGTGTAGTTCTGCTTCAGGAGTCTCTGACACTCTCCCGTTCGCCTGCATTCTATTGTTCACCATTTTAGCCAAAGCTTCTCTGGCAGTCTGGGACTCCTGGGGCGTCACTGGCATGTGTCCCATCCCCTGCTGGAAGCCTACTCCATGAGGAGGGGTCTGGGGGAGGTACTGGTAGGGGGGTGCTTGCATGGGGTGGTGCATAGGCATGTGGAGTGGGTGGTGCATCCCTGTAGCAGGCAGAGGGGAGGACTGCTGGTGTACAGGGAAGAGAGGCCTCTGTAGTCTATATGCATGGGACGGGGAGTGCTCCCTTAAGTGATGTGGTTGCTGGTGGGGAGGTACCCCCTGGGGTAGCCCCATTGGTGCAGACTCCATCCTCCCATGCTGGGTTTCCTCTGATTGTTCATTCTTTATTTCTACATTGTCTGATGTTTCCATGGTTTCCTCCTTTTCTTCTTCTTTTTTCTCCTCCAGAATAAGCAGCCTTGGATGGAAGGGCTCCTCTTCTATCTTGTCTTTGGCTTTAATGCACTCTACGACCCAGTCAGGGGTGACAATCTTCACCGTGTCCTGGTGTCGCAATGCACACTCATACTTGGCCTAGAATTACACAAAATGTTGATCACATAAAAAAGTCAATAATAAAAAACAGCATCTGTTTTTAAAAAATAAGGTGGCTGCAAATTCACTCTTATTCTTTTTTATCTTTATTTTTTGCATTTTCTAAAATGTCACATGTGACAGAAAATCTTGTTTTTTTACCACCATACTATCACACTTACCCCGGCTGGCCTGTTGGCTACAAGATGTGTGCACTTCTTATCCAAGTTCATGCTGCAGCTCCCTCCATAAAATGTCACCATAGCCCAAAGAGACTTCAGATCCTGAGCACTCAGCTGTAAAACAAGTCCAAATTCTACATTAGTATATTTATTAACTAAGTTTGAATTATACTTTTTACTACACATTTGTATCAACATCATAACTAAACCTTCAAATTGAACCAAGTAGTTGTGAGGCTTAAAACTCAAAAGCAATAATCCAAAACCTGAAAGACATCAATAACAATAAATAATCAATTAAAAAAAACAACAAAGGGACCTTAACAAATCAAAGGTTGACAACAAATTATAAGCATACCAAGCTTTATAAACAAATATCCTTTATTACATTATTTGGTATCTTCAATTAACTGACCTTTGATGGACAGATGACAACACCTTTAAGTAGGCCCCTTGCTTGTGGAGTAAAAGCATTTATACTGAAGATGTATTAAAGAAATAAACATAATAATCTGAAAGAATATATTATTTTAATAATATTATTCAAGAAGCCATCTTTAGAAAACTGCAGTATCTTTCTTAAATTTCTGAAATGTGTTTTTTAGAAAGGATACGGCAATTGTTTCCCACTTCTCACAGACAGCTCCACCCAAAGACTCTGAAACAAAGAAATGCAAAAACTAAATTAAATTCCAAAATGAATGAAAATAGAAGCCCTGTTTTCAAAATAATTTGAAATTATATTGTATTTTATGAAAAAGTGAAATCCCTTTGTCAACCACCTAAAACAACATGATGACTATGACTTCAGGCATATTAATGCTACAAGTGCACATAACTCACAGACACCACAGGGAGCTCATAGAGTTCCTTTGCCTCCCCATACTCATCATTACTGGGGTCATCACATATGACATGGGTCACCATTTCACTCAAGTAGACATCCTTCTTAGCTCCACCTGCATTTAAGTACTTCTCCACCTTCAAAAAGAATGTTAATTTCATCATACTCTTCCTCTTCGTTTCCTGAAGGGTTAACTAGTACAACAATCTTAATTATAATTAGACCCCCATTTCCCAAACAGTGCTAGGAATTCACATCTGTCACATTTTACTGAAGGAGTAGAAAATAAACGAATAAAAATATACTGGCGGAAATGTAAGTAGATGTAAATATTGCAAGGAAGTGTAAAATAAAATTACAAACTAAAGCCGTGAAACTTCAAGAGTTCTTAAATACTTGGTAATGTAAACGCTAGTAACTTCGGGTCAAAACATGTGGATAAAGTGACAGATGAAAAGAACAAAGGGTGCCTTTCTCGCTTTTGTCTAAAATTTCTTGCAATAACTACAATGCAATTGCACGTGATGGCTATAATGTTTATAAACAATTCCCTGGTTTATTTCATGGTTCAGAGTCTCAAGCGACAAACAAGCGTCAGTACGGTCAGAGAATCGACAATAGTGAAGTGAATTTAAAATTAAAAATGCTTACATTTTCCTCTACTTTCGCCACAGTATAATATTTAACATCTTTAAAAAGACCTTGTGCGACAACCAGCTCTTTGCTTTCTTCTTCAGACGCACCCATTATTTCAATTTTTGCTCATTTCAGCAGCTAAAGTCTTTGTTTTCCCGCGAAAGCTGAAGCTCTCGCTACATCTCGCAGACTGATTGCCATAAACCAAACATACTGATTTTTTGTTTTCGGTTGTCTACCGTTTATGAAATAGAGATGAAATGTATAGATGTAGACTGTTCCCACATGTTTAAATTACGGTTCATTGATATTTAAAATGTGTTAGAAAATGCATTAAGCATAAAGAAAAACCTAAATGCCAGAATAACGTCAACGGGTACTTCGGCTGTAATCTCGTTACACAACGAGACTTTCTAAAGTGCCATCTTCCATTTTGTTCAAAAGGTCTAACAAAGGTAAGTAAATATATAAGTATTTAACCAACAGAGCATCATACGGATGCCACATGCAACTTGGGTAAGGTTTGTGTTCACCTGGAGTGATAATATTGGTAGATTAATCAGCTGGTGAGTATGCACGTAGAATGAATGAAGTTTTGCTCATCCTGGTTTCTCCATTGAGACCCCAGCCAAAGCGCGAGGTGCAGGCTCTGCTGCAGTCAGCGATCCCTTTCACTTGTAGCGAATTGCACCTTGCATATTTACATATTGGAGACATGCAGTTAGCATTGGTGCCGTTAAGCATTTGACTAAACTAAAAGTGCACATTTTATTAAACCACGCGAGCTTCAATTCTGATAACTTTCAAAATCGTTCACACCTTTCACTGTTTCATTCTATCATTCAATCAGTTAGAAATCATGGTGATGTCCAATTGTATTGCAGGGTCTCGCTGGAGCACCTGTCCAAATCCACCATGAGTGCACTGCCCCCCTCGGGCACCGCTCCCCCTCCCCCCGGCAAGAGAAAGGAGATCTACAAGTACGAGGCTCCTTGGATTCTGTACAGTATGAACTGGAGCGTGCGGCCAGACAAGAGGTTTAGGCTAGCTGTGGGCAGCTTTGTAGAGGAGTATAACAACAAGGTACAGTACACATTGCTTTGTAGAGAAGTAAAGCAAAAAGGCACAGTACACATTGCTTTGTAGAGGAGTATAACTATGTCACACACTGAAAGCAGTAGAACATCTGATAATACAATTAATATAGGGTCAAAAATTCTCATTATCAGAGGCCCTCAGCCCATGGATATGGGGTAACACCAAAAGTTTGTGAAAAATGCTGAAGTAAAAGAAGTATAGAGATCCTGGCTGGCAGCATTTTAAAAGAATATTGCAGAGGGAGAGAGAAAGAGAGAGAGGGTTCGCACAAAATCTGGAATATCCTAGAATTAAGATTTAATCATGGAATATCCTGGGATTCTGTTGTACTTCTGGAAAAGTCTTAAAATTCCTCTAAAAATCCTTTAAAATGGATAGTTTTTACTCTAGTCTTGTTTTTGTTATTAAAATAAAGCATGTCCACTGTTTCCCCGAAGCACTGATGCAATCGGAATGCCTCAGCCTTTTCCATCAAGCTGGCTTTTTATATTGATTCATAAAAGTAATAAATACTAGGTGTGCCCAAAAATTCTTGGTTATATTTTATTTTACCTATTTGATGATAAACAAATGATAAATGTCTAGTGTAACATACTCCTGGAAAATATTTTAATATCCTTGAAAAATCCTGGAAAAATTGCTGGCAGAACCAGAGAGAGAGAAAGGGAAAGACAGCTAGGCTGAATAATTAGGCTTGGAAATCAAAGTAAACTGTCAACAACCATTATTCAATCTCATTTCATGACAGCATTAATTATGTCATCTGAATGGTTAGTGTACCAGTATTCAGTGCTTTTGCAACAAACATAATTTTGTTTCTTTATTTCTAGGTCCAGATTGCCTCTCTTGATGAAGAAACTTCCGAGTTTGTTGCAAGGAGTACTTTTGACCATCCTTACCCTACAACAAAAATCATGTGGATTCCTGACACAGTAAGTGCACGTCTTTTGGGATTAAAATGAAAAAATGATTATAAAATGTTTAAATAAATATAAGCTTGGGCTGTCTATCTGTTGTAAAAAGTGTTCAGATCGCAGTTGCTGTGTCACTGTTATATTTAGTTAGAGTCTGCTGTCTGTGTAAAATTCTGTTCAAAGTAATTGTGGAGATTGATTTTGTCTGAGGTTGCTGTATAAAATATATGTGTTTGTAATGTTCCAGAAAGGGGTGTATCCAGACCTGCTGGCTACCAGTGGCGACTACTTACGAGTTTGGAGAGTTGGTGATTCAGAAACACGGCTTGAATGTCTCTTAAATAATGTAAGTGGTGGCTCACAGTAAGCTGTGGTTATGTGGAAATACATATAGATAATATTATAAACATTGTACAACATTGGTGTGGTATAAATAATGAAATTATAAATAAATAAGTAAATGGATAAATAAAAAATGAGATGAATTAAAATAATTTTAAATCATATAAAAGACCTTTTGTTACTTTCATCTCCAGCTAGGTAATTTTATTTGCTATTTAATCTGTAGATGTGTTTTGATAAATAAGGTGCATATTATAATGATTTGGTTTTTCAATCTATTAAGTACTGGACTTACATTTGTAGAGATGAGACTGTTGTCTCCCCCTCAAAAACCACTAAGAATACAGATGAACTATTCCCAGTCTTGCTGTGTAATAATAAGTCCAGTAATAGATTTAAATAACTTATCTCTATGTAAACATGACTGTATGACTAACATAACAGAGTATTAAGATGCATATTACTTTTACAGAACAAAAACAGTGATTTCTGTGCACCTCTCACCTCATTTGATTGGAATGAAGTGGACCCCAATCTCCTCGGCACATCAAGTATTGACACCACATGCACAATATGGGGGCTGGAGGTATGTTGTTCAAGGGAAACATGATAGTGCTCTTTAATAAATTAAATTTGAATTGAGACATGTTGGTTTCATGGAAGACTGTAGATTGATTCAGTTGTTTAATGGTTCTGATGACAATAAAGAAATAGTTTGTGGTTTTCATTAGTAGCAGTGACAGTCCCTGTGTGTGTGTTTGTCTTTGCAGACTGGTCAGGTATTAGGCAGGGTCAATCTGGTGACAGGACATGTGAAGACCCAGCTGATTGCGCATGACAAGGAGGTGTATGACATTGCATTTAGCAGGGCAGGGGGAGGCAGGGACATGTTTGCCAGTGTTGGTAAGTTGTCCTAGATCTACAACAACATTAAGCAGGGCAGGGGGAGGCAGGGACATGTTTGCCAGTGTTGGTAAGTTGTCCTAGATCTACAACAACATTAAGCAGGGCAGGGGGAGGCAGGGACATGTTTGCCAGTGTTGGTAAGTTGTCTTAGCACTACAACATTTAGCAGGGCAGGGGAGGCAGGGACATGTTTACCAGTGTTGGTAAGTTGTCTTAGCACTACAACGTTTAGCAGGGCAGGGGGAAGCAGGGATATGTTTGCCAGTGTTGGTAAGTTGTCTTGGCACTACACCAACATTTAGCAGGGCAGGGGGAGGCAGGGACATGTTTGCCAGTGTTGGTAAGTTGTCTTGGCACTACACCAACATTTAGCAGGGCAGGGGGATGCAGGGGCATGTTTGCCAGCTGTCCCTCAGATAAGCATGGTAATTCATTTTAACCTGTTTTTAAGCACCATAAATAATAGAGTAGTAAAGTCTTGATTGTGTTCACAGCCTCTCAGACAGCTTACATTAAACCTGGGCTGTGTATTTATATTCCAGGTGCTGATGGCTCAGTGCGAATGTTTGACCTCCGTCACCTGGAGCATTCCACTATTATCTATGAGGATCCTCAGCACCACCCTCTCCTCAGGCTGGCCTGGAACAAACAGGACCCTAACTACTTAGCTACAATGGCCATGGATGCCATGGAGGTATGGGTCTCTCTGGTGTGATGATCATTGTATACATGTGATTGGTTCTACTGTCCATTATATGACTTTAACTTCATTTTATCATCAGTTCTTAAGCTGAATATATCCAAAGTAACTAAAATGAAATAAAACAACAAAGTGATTTTTAAATGTGAATTTACCTTTTCCTTATTATTGTTATTATTTTTTTTTTTTTAGAAAATTGTGACTGCATTAACATCAAAAGTGATAAATTATTTTGAATTTGTGGAAAACATTATTCCTAGGTGATCATTCTTGATGTCCGAGTCCCATGCACCCCAGTGGCCAGACTGAACAATCACCGAGCCTGTGTCAACGGCATTGCCTGGGCACCTCATTCAAGTTGTCATATATGCACTGCAGGTAACGTGTTAAATGGTTTAACTATATAGTAATACCTATTGTGAGAATGTTTTTTGTTCTTAGTATAGTGCTTTGTTTTTATCTTAAAAGAGTTTAAGAAGAACCTGATGTACCTGAGGTTGTCAGTGACATATTGCTTTGAAACATTGGGTATAGATATTTATTAACCTTTACATTCACCATGTTCTTTTGCTGGTTGCAGCTGATGACCATCAAGCTCTAATCTGGGATATCCAGCAGATGCCGAGAGCCATAGAAGATCCCATCCTAGCATACACCTCCTCAGGGGAAATCAACCAGATTCAGTGGTCATCTACACAGCCAGACTGGATAGCCATCTGCTACAACAACTGCCTGGAGATACTGAGGGTCTAGAAGACAGGGGCACCATTTTTTTATTTAATTCAGGAAAAAAACACTGGTGAAATTAATGAGCTGTTTTATGATGCTGCAGGACTTTAATTTGTTATGTACAGTAGCAGGGTCTCCCAGAGGAAGATTGGTCTTTTTTGTGGATGTAATTTCTTTAATCTCAAAAACATTTTTTTTTTTTTGGATAACATCTCAAGTCATGGGAATTGTGTGGTTAGAAAAAGAAGTAAAATGGAAAAGAGCCCAGACAGCATTTTCTTCAAAGTTTAGAGACATATTATTACTATTATCATAGTTAAATATGCCTGGCTTTGTTGAATTTGACATAGGTCCTCTGAAAGGTAGCTTTAAATTGCTTTAATTTCAATAACAATGCAATTAATGCAGTGATTATTTTTCCTGCTGACAGTTTTTCTGTGGATGCCAGTTCAGAAAATGTACTCCCAATTGTTACACTTGTCTTCCTACAACACACCTTACTAAAAGACACGATGAAATCTACAGCACAGTGGGATACTTGATTGATTTCATTGACAAGATAATGGCACTAATATGCCACATGTGGTATACCAGATCACCATTTTTACTGGGTTTACTCAAGTGGGTCCACACTGAGCAGCTGTCCTAGCTGTGTACATAGCCCCCGGCTCCACCAGTTGTATCTATATGTATATTTCTGCTGTACATAGAACGAGGTTGTTTCATGTACTTGAAAACTAGTCAGTTCCTGATCTGTAGGCGTAAATAAGAGTCTCTTTTAATCTGTTTAGTGTGCAAAAATGTTTGATCGCTTCACAGGTAAAATAGTGATCTTAATAATCTCTGGCAATGGTTTGTAAATAAAGCATTGTGTCTCTTGCAGCTGGACATTTTGCAGAACTTTAGACAGAACAGTGAATGTGAATATAAGTTGCAGTTGTTTTGTGCTGTGTAAGCGAATTACAGGAAAGAAGATTATCTTCACTCATGCATTTTCATATTTCGTCCAGTGCGCAGTGTATCAAACCCCCAGTTATGTATGCAATATTAGGTGAAGTCTAAAAAGTTGAGAGTGATATCTTAATGAACTCCAGGTTCATGATCGTAACTTTAAAAGACTTGTAGCGTTTTAGTCACAGTGTGAGTAAAGGGTAAATGACTTTATCAGTTTTATAGTCTTGGTTACATTAGGTAATCAGTTATGTGCTTCGTGAGTACGAACCCCGTCATTAAAGTAGATTTTTGATTTTGTCGCCGTTTTTTGTCGTAATGTCAGTAGTTGTATGTTGTCACCAGTCACGTTCATTCATTACACAAAGAAAAACGTAATACCGTCATTGTATGTGTGCTGAGAAGCTGTATGATCATCTTTATGAATAAACTTGTAGATATCTAGTCTCGTTTTCTTTTCGAAGTTCTTTTTCTGTTCGCATCCTGTGGTAAAACACGCCGTGGGAGCAAAACGGACTCCACTGGCCGACTTGTCTTTTGACGAAGTATCGCGGTACGAGCGGTCTTTTAGAAATAAAAGGGTGTGGCATTCTTTTGTTGTTCTTATTTATAGGGCCACAATATGCACAGTAAGCTGACAGTACATTTACCTGCGGTTTACGGTAAACTGACAGTAACATAACATAATTTTATTTTTTTAACATAACATAATTTTATTTCACGTCAGTTTTCCAACAAGCACAACACTAGCCATAGCAGGCTAATATCACCGACAGAATGAAATAAATTAATGTGAAGTACTATAATAGTGATATAAAATTTAAATAAATAAATAATTTATTTTTATATGCAGTTGTTTTACCTGAGAAAATATTAAAAGTATTTAAGTGTTTAACACTATTGATTGTATAAAAGTGAGATGTTGCCTTAGAGGCTACCTGAGATTTAAAACCAGAATGCCTTTTAGGCTATACATTTGCACACAATTCACATTTCCAGTTTGACTGGGGTGTCCAGTTTTGGACCATACCTTTAAAAGTGTCCAGATCTTTACAATTTTTCATTGATACTGGCAACATATTCCATAGTTTAGCACCACTGTAGGCTAATGAATTTAATCCATAGCATTTTGTCCTGCAGTGCTTCTGAAGCAACTGATTTGAGTTCCTTAAGCTGTAAGGTACTTCTTTAACACTGAACAAATCCCACATGAAAGGTGGGGAGAGCCTATTTACTGATTTAAACACTTCAATTATTACAGCTCTATTCCTAGAAAGCTCAAGAGTAGATAACCCTGCTTTCTCTAGTAATGTACTATAACTAGACTCAAAATCATCATACACAAACTTTAAGGCTCTGTACTGAATGCGTTCCATCTTTGCACAATCTACAGCACCACAAAAGTTCCAAGCTAAAGCACAATAGTTAAACTGTGATAAAATAAAACATCTAAAGACTTGTAGTCTAGACATTTCATCAAGGTACTGTGAAAGTCTCTGTAACACTTTAAGTTGAGCACCTGCCTTCTTACATAGTACACTGATATGATAATGAAAATTAAGTCTTTCATCAATATTCACACCTAATAGTTTCACATGTGGTTCTGTGGTGATATTAGCATTATCAATACTGATAGTATTTCTATCTGTAGTTTCATTTAACATAATAGCATGAAATTTAGATGGGTTAGCCTCCATCATATTGTCTCTGAACCACTTTATGGCAGTCTCTGACTCTGTAGTTAGAGTCTCTATCACCTCCTGTCGGGTTGGGTGCATAGCGACTAGAGTGTTGTCGTCAGCATAGTTGTATAACGACGCTCTGGTGATCGTTGCGTAAATGTCATTCATGAAGACATTGAAGAGGATCGGTCCCATGATGGAACCCTGCGGGACCCCCTTTACCAGCGGTAGCCAATCACTGACATGTCCAGAGAGTTTAACCCTCTGACTGCGTGATGAAAGGTACGCCCATATCAAGGCACAACCTTTTTGCGACATGCCGTAGGCCCTGAGCTTGGCGATAATGAGCTGGTGCGGCAAACAGTCGAACGCCTTGCTCAGGTCCATTAGGATGGCTCCTGCGTGGTTGCGATTTTCCAAGGACTGCTTCCAGTCCTCGATCAAGCGAAGAAGCACATACTGGCAGTTGTATCCTCTCCTATAAGCGGCCATCCTGGGATCCAGGATCCGCTGAAGGAAAGACGCCAGCTGATGATGAAGTATCTTCTCCAGTACTTTGGACAAAGCAGGCAAGATACTAACAGGCCTGTAGTTTTTCATGATAAGATTGTCATCCTTCTTGAAGAGTGGCACCACTTCAGCAAGTTTGGCACCATCCGGAAATACACAAGTATCAACACACTGATTGTAGATTGACGTGATGTGGTGACTAAGGCATGTAGCTACAGGTTTCAGTAATCTCGGTGGTACACTGTCCCAACCTGTTGCCTTAGTAGTGTCCATGTCCTTAATGATTTTCATTACATCATCTGGTGTGGTATGTTCAAAAGTGAAATCACAATTGTTCATACTAGATTTGATATTTTGCACACTTGGATGATCAGTGAAGTAAGTTTCACACTGTTGTACAAAGTCTGTATTGGAGGTCATCCCTTGATCTAGATCAAGGTTACCCCCAATCTGCGATGCAATATTCACATAAAAATTGTTCATCACATTGGCTACTTCCTGCGGCTTAGTCTCAATGGCATTTTCTGTTCGTATCATGATGGAGTTTCCATCGCTGGACCCTTTGTTTGTGAGGAAGGGCTTTATCGTAGACCAGAAATCACAGTTTTTAGGTCCATTTCTGCACTTGGCATTGAAGTAGTCCTTTATGGCCTGTTTCCTTATGCGAGTTGTACGGTTTCTTTGAGATCTATACTTTTCCCAGTTAGCATCTGTAGGGAATCTCCTGAACTTATTTTGCAGTCGTTTTTTGTCTCGCACAGCCTTTCGTAAGGTTTTGTTCATAAAAGGAGCCTCTTTGGCTCGCACTTTGACAGTTTTCAGGGGTGCATGTTCATCCATAATCTCCCTGAGCATAGTTTGAAGAGCCCAGTGTTAGTAGGCGGTCCTTTATGTCGCCGTTGATTTCACAGGAAAACGAATGAGGCATTTCCGACTAGAAAAACCGGAGAGCGCAACTTCCGCCAAGATTAATAATTAATTAATGGTTCATCACCAAAGTCATATCAACTCTTTCTTTTGTCCATTTCTGGCCTATCCTGAAAATTTTATCAAAACTCGCCCAGCACCTCTTGCGTAATGCTCTCCGCCGACAAACTGGTGAACTTCCCAACCGCTCACGAGGTACATGTACTCGGCGACACCAAGAGACTAAACAAAACGTTCGCTTTAAACGCCACTACTGTCCTTAGAAACCGCCTAAGTAGGTCCGTTATTTCCCATAGTTAAATTAACTGGTATACTGAAAGTTACAGCGTTTTTAATTTAAAGGGATAACAACTGTTCATTTTGGCCCAAAAATTAATTTTCCTGGGGTAAACAACAATTTTCCTATACTAACCATTAGTTAATGAATCCATTTCTACATTCAAAGTTAGTCCCTGTTTTTTTATTTTTTGTTTGTTTGTTTTTTTCTAAAAAGTTTGTTTTTTGTAATAATCTCTTAAGAGATTATTACAGAGTATAGCCATCTATGGAGGTCACGTGGTCCAATGACAAGCTCAGATATCAGAATAATTGCTATAACTGCCGTTTTTGTGGTAAAACAGAATATATTATATTTCCATGAGTTGTTTACAATGTTTTTATTGTGAAATATAGATATCATACGAGAGCTGCTTTCCCTTTAATTATCCGTGGGTACAATGAGTATTCATGGTCAAACAATTCGAACTGCTCGTCGAGTTCGAGAAAGAGTTCGAAAAGACCGTTCGACCATGAAACACAAAACAAAGTTCCACAAAATTTGTTTGTATTCAATGTGCAATGATCAAGGTAAGGAATAAACAGATCAAAAATCGTTTACAGAATTTTTTTCCGCAAAAAATCGCTTTAATACATTGAGTTTTGGGCCTCGATACTCTTTGTCCCTAAATATGTTTTCCAACAAACAAACAAGTCGTTTTCTTTACAGTTTTTATTCAGTTAAAATATATGTAAACTTTGTATTTGAGCTGCCTTTTGGTATCGGACAACTTTTAAGTTGAAAAAACACCCGAAGAAGTATATATAAAATAATTATATATATAGAATGGGTCTGAAACCGTCGAACCACATCCTCCGTAAGTTTTGCTGTATTATGTTCACCCTCTGATGGCGCGAACTGGTGAAGACGGCCAAGCTGTATTCGGCGTTCTTCTTTCTTCAGTTAGGTCTACTTGGCGCTGGTTATCTTCTTAGGTCACTCGGGCGTTCCTTAATAGGCATCACTTCCATCTACAGTTGACAGAAATATTTGATGAAATAATGCTGAGAATATAATTACTTTGGATGAACGTATATGATACTAAGACTAGGCTACTGTACTTGTGTACCTGTGTGAGTTTTGTTTATTTATAACAAGTTTTACTAAAACTTTCTTTACGTTTTTTGAGCCGAGGACTGAAACCATCCTCTACACATGATCGCCTTACCTGCGCCATCCGACGACATGGATAATCTGGAAGCTCTTCTTGGTTTATATCGAAGTAAACTATAATCCTCCCTATAATGGAAACCACTGATGATAGTGACTTTCTTACTGATGAAGGGGGGGGGGGATAGAGGGTGGGGGGAGCAGGGCTTTCTGAAGGAAATTGATCTGGACTTTGAATATAATGACATTAACAATTTTGCAGAATTATGCCAAATTATTCTCCCTTAATGCTATGTCTACTATCCACTGTGTTATCTACTTAATATGTTTATCTACCGGCACAGTCACCCCTAAACACTCACATGGACTCCACAGGAGAGTCGCTATAGGCCAGCGTTTTGTCGTCGTCCTCGTCTGATCCCACCGTCCACTCCGTGTCACTTTTGTTTCGTCTGGGTGACACGACCACCTTCTGTCCGGGCAGGGGAGGGGCGGCGTTCTTATGAAGAAATTATAAAAAAAGCAATAGTTATCAATACCCACATGCAACTTCTATGATGCAGACAACAGAGCGAAAAAGGTAATTAACATACACCAGAACAACGCCAATAGGCCTAAATGACAATAGTTTATTCGCGGTCTTTGTCCCTCCCTCTGTCACTCAGTATAGCAGCAACATTAGCCAAATATCAAAGTATTTTACTTTCTAGTAACAGCTTATTAACAACCATCAGGCTGTACACTCAAGGAAATAAACAATCGGATAACGAGAAAAAAACTTACGTCTGAAGAAAACCGACGCAAGCGGAAAACGCGCTTTGGTTTCTTGTCTGTGCTTTCCAGTTCACTGAGCCACGTCTTCAACCTCGACTCTAGCATACTCAGGGCCTCGTCACTGGTCTCCCAGTCCGTACACTCCTCTTTATCCTTTGTCTGCTTCTCCTCACCTCGTGGACTATATATCCATCTATCCAGTTCACTCAGTCCTGTCACTGTAGCCGACCGCACCATCTCTTCCTTCGGTGAAAGAGGGGACGCTGGTTGAAAATTAGCACCAACTTTTTCATTCGCCGCTCCTTCTAATTTTGCTTTCTCATTAATTGGTAAAATAGTCGCCAACGTTTCCGTCCGTTTCAATGCCTCTCTCTGGCCTGACAATGGCTTCCTTCTCGTAATCTTTGTTTGTTCTCTTCTACTGTACTTTGCCTCCTCACATATAGAGGTCAGGCCAGTCGCTCCCCGGCCTTCTCCTCCCATCTTCTTGTTGAAAGTCGTCCATATTGCACTTTGTGAGGCTTGCTGCTTAGCTGGAGAAAATGTCTGCCAATGATCTGCCTGTGTTTTTCCAATCGAGAAAGAAGCGCCAGAAGCTTTAGCACCTAGTTCCTTCGTAGTATTGATGAATGAAAGTTTGCTTTCAGAGGTAGAGGACCCATCCTGTGGGGATTTTTGATCGTCAATGTGCAATTTCAGCCAAAGACAGCGCAGAAAGTATGGGTTATCGTTTTTAGAAAACCTTTCCAGACGTCTTCCTATCTTATTTCTTGATTGTGCGATCAAAGCGTCCGCTGTCTTCGTGTACTTTTTCAGAACCAGGCGATCATATGCTCTTTTGGTGAGCAAAAGCAACTCACAAGGTTCTATGGCAGTGGCTGTCTGTAGATAGGTAGGAATATCAAGAGAAACCTCTACTTCTCCTGAAAAATAGAGATAAATTGTTTGACAGATTGCCCTTGACTAA
Source organism: Lingula anatina (assembly GCF_051362555.1). NCBI lineage: Eukaryota > Metazoa > Brachiopoda > Lingulata > Lingulida > Lingulidae > Lingula > Lingula anatina. The sequence continues at coordinate 70,773,921 of NC_141767.1, forward strand.
CAGTCACTTGCACGTCTAAATACGAAATTATCATTCTATTCATGTACCAATAAGAAATGTTGCAGTAATCCGTTCGTCACAAAAACCAACGGTTTGGAAAATAATTTCTGTGGCTTTTGTTAGTGTGATATTCGTGTAAACGGACTGTATACTTGTATAATATGACATAATATTTTCTTTGCGAATTATCTTTTACCTATTGCTTCTAATGGAGCTGCTATGCAAACTTCTACATCTCTACGTGAGCGTTCCTGTTCTTCCACCTTCGCAGATTCCATGCCACACAGTTTGCTAGAAAAAGAATTAAAATAATCCTTATTTACACTTTGCTGATGATTATGTTATCATTGTAGGTCGCGTCACAGACCTAAATATTAATATTGTCATTGGTCACATTATATATTTAAAAAAAAAAGCAGATATAGTGCATTATCGATTTTAACATCATAAAAAGAAACATAAACGCAAGAGGCTTAGGTACAACGAGGTACATGTAAATTGAGAAAAATACAAGCGGCGCAAAGAGACACATTTTTATGTACAAAATAACACCATTTCCAACACGTTTCTTCGTGTTGGGAAGGTTGCGAGGCCAACAAAAAAACGCGAGTTTCGTCAGTATGTACCTCCTGAAATCCGGCCGCATGACCTTTGTCCAGAAGCAGCTATCGACCTGCCAGACGGCCGAGTTTTGGCGCCAATGTGACGACGGGTCCATGGTAATCTTGACTTGACCCCTTGGAAAATAAAATGAATTCTGTGAAATTATCCCACAGGATGGTACAGCGTTCTTAAAGGACTTTACACAATGATACCACATTAATACAGGCATGTCAAAATATTTACTATAGGATACGGTTTGTCGAAACAAATTTGCCATGAACAAACAATTTCGACAAACGTTGTATTTAACAGGACAATTTACGGTGTATATTTGTCATTTATATACAGAGAGAGACTCTTTGAAAGAGAAAGTAAATTTAAAAAAAACGTGTACTTGATGACAAAAAAGATCCCCTCTACTGAGCTTCCCTGTTTCACAATCTTCTCATCAAAACCCGCCTTGCGTCGGATGAGGCTCATGGCGACTTGTTTCTTATATTTCGGCCGCCAGTTACAGAAGTATTCGCATGTGTTAGCAAAGGCCATTTTAGCATTAAACTCTTGTTCCTGCGCGGCTCTCAGACAGCGATTGAAGAGTTCTCTGCTGACGACCAGTAAATCTGTCTTGGTGTCAGCTATAACGGTGGCGGTACGGACGCAGTCCTCGGTAATCAGGGCTACTTCACCAAAACTTTTACCTTCACCTGTAAAGATTTCACGATTCTAGATTTAGTATCATTTTGTACTTTCATAAGAATATAGTCCGGCAGCTATATATACAGTATGTTTGTGTTGTACAGATGTAAAATCAAAATTCAAAAGAAAAGTGTTGGTGTTTAATTAGATTCCCTTTTTAGTCATTTGAAATAAAGAAAGCGCCTTCTCTCCTGATTTGAACTTGGAACATATTTTTTTACAAACTGGTCCAAAACCAGAACTCACCCAGCGTGGTCACGAATGCTCCATACACACTTCTATCTACAGCCTTGTATCCCGGTACCTCGGCTGCCGTCTTCTTCCTCAGCCTACCGCTTTCTACCGAGCCACTTGCTTCATCTTCTTCAATTTTGTTATTTATGTAAATGGAAATTTGACCTCCCAGTATGATGTAGAATCTAATTGAAATAACAGAAAAGCCAACTAACTGTTGAGTGTAAAAAACATGTAAATATTGTTAGATGACCGTACAGTTGTTACCACGGTTGACTGAAGTTACCGACTTTTGAAGTTGCAGATGGGACATGTGGCGTTTCGTTCTCCGTCCTTTTTAAGCTTCTTTTATCCACATCAATTGTTGTCTTGAATTTCAAAAAAACATGACCCCCATCCGAACATTTAGGTCAGAAAAGAAGACAATATATACGCATTATTTGCCAACTGCATTTTCATTAATACTGTTTCTATTACAACGTCTACTAGTACTATATTTATTATTATTATTATTATTATTATTATTATTATTATTATTATTATTATCAATATTTTTATAATTATTATTATTATCATTCGAACAATTGTTGTTGTTGTTGTTGAGAATTGTTTCTGTGAGGGGTATGGTCGTACCTGTTCCCTGTGTCGGACTGCTGAATAATAACATCATCCCTGTGACAGGTAATAAATTCACAATTCCGAATGATATCCTTCATGACGTCTGCAAGAAAAGAACGCATCAATCTTTTCAGAGTGGACAATGATTATGTTTCGTAGCAGAATGGTCGGTAAATAATATCAGAGTGTATTTTGATATGATAATCATCCTGTATCTTGAATGCTGGGGGGAGGTGGATACAGATATAGATAGCTTGCTGACATCTCGCTCAATCAATGTCCTGTCAACGTATTAACTCTTGTTGCATTTTAATGCGCAAGAATTGTGATTCCGGAACAGAAATGATCGGAGTGCAAGGTGATGAGAAAGAAAAATGAGAAAAGAAATGCCAAAGAACGTCGCCGTATAAAATAATTTATTTAAGACCTGTTATATTACTTTCCATGTATTTGCTACATGCGGTTTTAAATTACAAAACAGAAAAATGTGACGTTTTTAGATGGGATCTGATAACCTTAGGCCTACTAGAAGCCTCCATCTTGGCCAGCTTGCGGCTGTGATTGCTTTTGTACTCGCTGTTTATCAAAATACAAGTATAACTTGTTGACAGAGAGTAAACCATTAAGCGCCGTTTTGCGCAATATTTACGTTTTCTTCTTGTCACTACTTCCTCCGCTCTCCCGTAGACAAAACCAGTTACTACTGCCATGTGACCTCTGCCCCATGTTACCTAAACTTTTCAAGCCGATTCCATGTTGGATTACTTTGATTGCAAATTCTTTACTGAAATGCTTTTGGTTTTTTACTGTAGCTTTGTCCTGAAAGAAAACATACACAATCCCCCCCTCTGTTACTGTAAATATTGCTTACAAATGCTATTTAACTGTTCATTCTCGTGCCTTTAGAGGCTGCTGCCGTCAGCGTGGTATGTTTTATGTATATCGATGCGGGAAAAGCAAAATACCTATTTAAATCGAATCCTGAAAATTTGGGTGAATGCATTATTAGCATTTTTATATGCATTTTTGAACATGCAATCTGCTTTAAATCAGTAATGTTATTCTGTTACACTGCGACTACTGTTTCGCGATTCAGTCGGTCGTCCGCGTACTGCGGAAACTTGTCAACTTTTCTTAAAAGTCGCCTTTGCGAATCAGTTGACAGAATTCCTCATTAATTTTCCTCATAAGGTCGTCGTCTCGGATGGTTGAATCCGACCCTGCTATTCACTCTCCAAAAATCTCACAAAAACAAGATCCAACAAATCAAATAACTATCAATATCAAAGCACATCCTAACAATTACACCAACCAACCCCAGCTTACCTCGCTGTAGAGATTTAAACAACTCCGATTTTTTCTGGAACCAGGGGAATAGCTGTTCTATCATGGAGTCCGACCTGGAGCTTGGCGGTTGTGTGATCACGGAGAGCACCTTGCGGTACATTAGAGCCATCTCTCTGCCACTACTCCTCTACCTCGGAGAACTGCTGCTGCAAGGGGGGAGAGTTTAGATGGATAAGTAATGTAAAATTATAAAGGCGATTGAAAAAAATTGCTTATTGAGGTGTCCAACCTAGCCATGGTCTGTGCATAGTCTGCATAGTCCCCCCCCCCAAAAAAAACAATATATATAGGGGGAGACCGGGGCTAGTTGGCCCAGTTAGACACTTTTGGCCTTGTAGAGCCAACTAGGAGTGGGTTAGAGTAACAAAACCGGTTTTAAAGTAAGCCCCATGAACTAAGCTACGTATGCAACGTCAATATTTTTCAAATATAATGCCAGGTGGCTCAAAATTTGACAAAAAACGCAGTTGACGTCAAGGGGGCCAACTTGCCCCGCCATGGGGCAAGTTGGCCCCAGGGTCGGGGCAAGTTGGCCCCCCTATACGAAGATGAAGTATATATCCCATGTAAACGCCTTGAAATACATTTTTATAAATTTTTAATTTATTTAATTGATTTTTGAGAGACTTTGATGAATAAACAGTTCAAATGAGGCAGATTTATTGAGGTTTCCGTACGTCACGTTGTTGGGGGGGGGGGGTATGTGTTGCAAGAACCAAAATATCTATCAATAAAATGTGTTTTGTTTTAATTAAGAATAAATAAATAATGGTATAAAGAAGGTTTTAATGAATGAAAACGAATAATAAATTTTCTTTTTAAAAGAGTAACAAATTCAGTTTTAAACCATTGAGTTTGTTTCAACACTGGTCTCTAGCTAGGGAGGGGTAGAAAATCTCCTTGGGGACACATATAACACTATAAATACAAAGGGAATCCCCTTACAATGAATTAAGGCAAAATAAATGTTTTTCTACGGAAAGTCCAATGGATTTGCTATTTAATACTTACAATCAACAGAATATTTCTAATATAAATTTTCAAAAAGACACCAGAGAGAAAATTAAAAAAAAAAAAAAAAAAAAACAGACGGTAATAGACACCGGCAAGCTTTGTCAATTTCACCAACTTGTTTATTTCAAACAGCGTTGCGCGCAAAGGTTTGTGGGTAATATGAGGGTCCAATTTGCCCCGAGCCAAGGGGGCCAACTAGCCCCGGGTGCACATTATTTATTTTAAAGGATGGTAGCCATTTATGGTGCTAGAATGAGCAACGATGATACGTCTGTGTGAAACTTGAAACAATGAGCTTCAGTTTGATGCCCTATTCATATCTTATATTCGATCAAAAGCCTATGAAAATAGATTTTGAAATCTCTTAAACAAAATTACTTTTAGGTGCAAAAATCGTTTATTTCGACTCACCGCTTCAGTAAAACTTTTTAACGTCTGACACTTCCTTAGCATTGTAGGCTACAGTCACTTTGCAAGAGTATGTGGCCAATTTTTTTTTACCTCGTAGTTACTTTTTCATAAATTGACGGGGGGCCAACTTACCCCGGGGTCCAACTAGCCCCGGTCTCCCCTATATATATATATATATATATATATATATATATATATATATATATATATATATATAAATGGAATGTAAACGTATTAACTTAGAGTGTAGTATGATGCTTACCAGAAAATGTAGCTTTTGTATTACCTCCTATTAAAATAGCTCTGTCTTCCTTCCCCCTCTCTTTCTCTCTGTCTCATAAATATACTGCGTGAGTGCAATGCCAGCATTATATAATGAATACACTGTACTAAATACACCACACAAGCCTGTTAAGATACAATCTTTAAAATTGTACTGGAATTTTAGAGAAATTGAAAAAAAAATAGGTCTTTATCGTATAAAAAATCAAATTCGGAAAATGTCAGACGTACGCAGAACAATGAAGTCAGCTATTTCTTTAAATTGGATCCGAAAAATTTGAGACATAAAACTGGTCTTTTGGATAGGACTGTCATAATTGAGAAGTCATGTTTTTACTGGGCCTGCTTCAATTTAACGACATATTTCTTTGCTCCTCGTAAGTATCTTAAAAAGAAAAATCGTGCCTATTGCATTTTAAAATTACACACTCTTCGACTATTTTGCCAGTGAATTTATTAACAATATTTGTACGTTGACACGGTGTTGACTTTCCCGCGAGGTGTGACGGTTAAGTCTTATCAAGACGCTCAGAGATTTAGACCTAGAAGTGATAATAGGGGAACTGAAGTGAAGGAGAAACCAACTTACAGTTGTAATTTTAAAATCACAAACGCTAATGTTTTTTGAAAAAAATGTGCGTTGTTATTGCTGATATTAGCGTCAACAGACCCGTAACATTTGGGCATGTGTTCACAAACACCGCGGTGCGTTTTCTCATACGTTAATACACGCGCCTGTCAGCAGAACTTTCTTTGTTCAATATGAACCCTTACGACACCGTACATCATGCGCAAGATCCGATTTAATTTCTAAAGCTTCAAAAAATTTGAAGACATTTCACGAGTAGACCTATGCCTCAGTGCACTGATTGTCAGTGTTCCAACTGCTATTTACATAACCTTCAACACTGACATATTGAACGTTTTTTGAGGCAGAAAACAGGCTTTAGGTTGATCTAGGTTCATTCTAATGAAACAAAATTTGGTAAACTTTGTTTATCCTTTTTTTCAACTTTTTTAACTTTATAAAGCAGGTCCATCTGCTGCTTTTAAGTGAACTGCACCGTATGCAACCTTCCTAACAGTAGAACAAAAACCATGATATTAAAAAACACGTTACTTTTTCTAAAAGTTTCCACTGTTCTTTTCTCTTGTCACATTTCAACCATCTTTCACATTACATTTTTCTTGTGACAATCAAAATTGAAGAAAAGTCATCATAGATCAAATATACCCCCACCGTGGAAATAACGTTGAGTAAGAAACTTACTATCTGCAGCCTCATCCTGAGCGTCTCCCAGCGTCTCACAGTGTGGTCGTCTTGTTGCAGACGGTAGAAACACGCGACTGACGTGCCGTGATGTCAGCGCGCACTACGCAGCCCATAATTTTAACCGACCTTTGCGCTTAACTGAAATATCCCTCCCCCTGGGAGCATGGCGCACTGCGTTCACGTAGCAACTTAATGGCTGTGATACTTTAAGTAAGCGTTTCCATTTAATACACGCTAATGTTACCCTGTCACCTCGGCAGTCCTAGCCTCAGGAGAGATAATACTACTTTGAAAACGAGGCATTCTCACTGCGACAACAGAATGACGAACTGTTCACATAAATAATTTAAAGGCTCACTTTCCCCCCGTTTCCGTAAACTAATATTTGCACATTTTATGCTCCCCCTTTGCGATAATGCCCTGTTGTAGAGAGGGGCTTTGTGACTACTTGAGTGATTTAGCCTTTGTCACAGTGACGTTTTGGTTCAACTTACCGGACTTGACGCCTTTGATATCTACGGCCAGGCACGGAGATATTGCAATAAATTCCAAACATTATGAAGCCACCAATAATCCACTGGCCGCCACTTGTGTGGGGTGGTGGGGAGAAGTTATTGGATACAAATCTACCAGAAAAGATTGTTTTTTGTGAAATGCAATATACACGCAAGGAAATGAGATTCTACTCCCGGTCGCACATCTCGGTGAGAACTACATAGGATAAATATCCAGGATTAGACTTAATTTGTGTATAGGACTGAGAAGAGCGGTTGATAATATCACGTGTACTATTTTCGGAGTATTTAAGCATAAAAAACCAATGACAGCATTTGAAGTTGAGAAGATATCCATTGTTTTCACGGTCGCTTGAGGGCAATGTGCTTTCAGGTGTATTTTACTTCATCGCCCTTAGGCTATATCACCTTTAGGGATTTGGTTACAATTCTTTGCTAGTTATCGCACAAATCAGAACACGCACGCAAGATGACATAAAGCGAGATACTACTTTGTGTATTCACAAGCAAGCACCTTTTAACATTTCTCTCAATACTTCAATAACCCCACAAGAAGTTTTATTTGTGAATCTTTTAAACATTTGTGACGTGCCGAATGTCATTTTCACTGATGCACTGCGAAAATGTCGTAAACTATAACCCTCAAAGGTGTGAGCCCCCCCCCAAAAAAAAAAAAAAAGAAAGAAAGAAAAGAAAAGAAGCACCTACTCCAGGGCCGTAGCCTCCGGGGGGGCAGGGGGGGCAGCTGCCCCCCCTGGGATTTGAGGCGCAAATATGGCAAAATGGCAAAATGAACCCACAATTTTTGACTTCTGATTGAGCAATAAATAACAGTTAAAATGCACCAGAATGCAGTATTATACATACAGTTTTTTAAAAATTTTCCACACCCACCCCACCCCCTCGGGGGCTTTGCCCCCTCGTGTCCGCTTACTGCCCCCCCTGGCATTTTGCTCAGGCTACGGCCCTGTACTCAAGATGCTTGTGCTTAGTAAAACTTCATTACTCAATTATATTTCAATCAACTCTACTTTTTACAGTTTCAATTGAAAATACTTCAAAATCAGCTTGTCTTTTTTCGTATTTTCATTCCTAGTCAATTTGTTTCTCTTGGGGAAAACAAGTGTCTCCCGTCTGTATTTCCATTACTTTTAATATCCGTCTCTTTAGAGGAAAAGTGTAATAGTTCATGGTGGTAGCTAGTAGATGAGCAGAAAGCCTTCCTCACTTGCGACGTATGTATTGAACTGGGATTTGCCTGAAAAGTAATAAAACACTGATGTATTTTTGCAACATGAACCATTAGTATTTTTTAAGGGTTGGGGACCTGCAACTAGATATGAAAAAATTCAAGCTCTTATAAAGACATCAGATTAACTTTGTCCCCACGATGCCTTTGATAACATTTTTTATATCTAATCTAAAATTCAGGGATGCAACAACAGAAGATCTGCCTACCACAGAGAAAGGTTCACCATCCAAAGAACACGTTGATAAGTGAGTACGGGGGTCTGCGGGTATAATCAAACACTTTTACATGAAAGACTACATGTAACACGAGATCCGCCTTATTTGATCAGTGCGAAATTATCGTCTATTTAGAGATCCCACTTGTGACGGGTACAATCAAACTTCACAGGCACCCCTCTCCAGTATAGGGGTGTCTTCAGTTTGATTGCTTTAAAAATAGCAAACTTACGATTTTTTTCGAATTCTTTAAGGGCATGCACGCAGATCAAACTTACTTCATTGCTTCGACTTTAGAAGTGTCTGTAGCCTCTCGAAATCTCTCTTGGTATAGTTCGCTCTCGGAGGAATCTTAACGGTATAAATAAAAGTTAGTGTGAAGAACTATCACAGTGTGCCATATTTCATAATCAGCAGAATCTATGTAGCGTGAAACACATTATTAGAGTTTTCAAGAATCAACTGAATTGATTTACAGAAGTTGCTATTCACTGCATGGCACCTTCCTTGAGTGGTGCTTTTTACCAATGATGAAAATATCATGTTTAGACAAAAGAAAAGTAAGTTATGATAAAAAGTAAACTGCATCAATAAATCTGAGACTTCTTTCATTTGTCTTCCTTTTATAAAACAGAGTTACGATTTTCATACACTGGATGATCATGACCTAATAAACAGTTATCCAGAGAAAGAGATATCAGCTTAATTTCATGGTTTCCTGGTGAACATTGTCGGTCGTTTAGTTGTCTAACAAGCCTACTTATGGGAAAGATATTTTTTTATTAACCCTCAAAATAAAGGTTTAATGAATAATAATAAAAAGATAAATAGCCCCCCCCCCCCCCCCACCGTGTATTATGTGGTATATCTACCTCCTCCCACCTTCTGCCTAGGACCGCCAAATTGTATTGACAATTAAAGTCTGCCCCACCCCCATCCCCCTGCCCGTATCCCCTCTCCCCCCGTGTGTTATATGGCATACCTTGTCTTCTTGTAATATCTCAATCATGGTTTCCCTCCTACCGCCCTCTGCCGGGGACCGCCGGTTTGAATTGGGACTGTTGATACCGCCTGGCAAACAGGGGAACGTCACAAATTTTACACTTGAATGTGCACTTTTTTTCAACGCAGTGGAAAAATGTGCCATGAACAAGCCTCTACCAGTGTGGCAGATTATATAGGGAAAAACGGAAAAAATCCAGTCAAATGACTGTCTATTTATCTAGAGACATATCTGTGAATATCTGTGAAAAATCAATCCGTAGCCCTGGTAGAGGGTATGTTGTTATAAGCTTTCACTCTTATCAATTGTGACTGTAACTGAATATGCGTACTTGAAGTTTAACAAGCGAACAGTTGTTTTACTCTACATCAATGAACAAAAGCACATGTAAAATTGCTTACTTTTCAAAGCTACATAATCAGAGGGTGTGCTTTCACTGAAATAAACAGCAAAAATTGTGTTATAATCACATGTTGTTTTATCTGTAACGTGAATATCATATATCACTAATGTTGTGATCGCCTTGGAATTATCCTACGATATTCCTGAGATGAAATGTGAAAAAGATGACTAAACTTCGTAATAATACCAGTAATTAGGATGTATACATGCACAGAAAAATGGTATGTGGTATTTGGTATTTTATATTGTTTTTAAGGCCTTTACTGCTGTACAGATTAGGAGAAATAGATATGAATAAATTGTTGTAGATCTATCGAATGTTTCTCATTAATTAATAACGTGCTTACAAGAATCCGTCTGTAGGCTGTATAGTTGGGCTGTCTCCCTCGCTCTCGTCAAAGAAACCAAAAACATCATCATTCTCTATTTTTCGTTCACTTTTCCCGTCCTTTGGAAAATAAGATACGAAAACTTTTTGGCCAGGAAACGGCGGTGCATTACCCTAATAAATAAAATAAAATCATGGGTTTTATATTCGGCTAGGCATTATTGAACATATCATCTAACACATTTATTCTTAGTGGAAACAAAATTGCGTTGTCAACGCATACATTTTTATTCGAAAGAGGAGTGAGATTGAATGAGGTGGGTGAGTTTCGGGCAGTAAAACTTACATCAGCAGAAAACCTACGAAGACGAAACACCCTTTTTGGTTTCCTATCTTTACTTTCTATTTCGGCGTGCCATGTTTTCAATTTCATCTCCAGAACGCTCAGGGCCGCGTCGCTTGTCTGCCAGTCATAAAAAGGCGGCCTAGTCTCTATATTGTGATACTGCAACGTTTGATCGTGTGAACAGTAATTCAACCTTTCCAAATCTGAGTAAACCGAGAATCTAAGAATTCCGTTCGACCCAGCGTCTCTAAAAGAACCTTCGTACGTGCTGCCACCTTTTGAGTAAAGTCTGTTGGATTTCTTACACAGCTGCACTAATCCGTTAGCTCCAGTTCCATTCGCGATAAGTTTATTTCTAGATCTTATACTATTAGGGTTGGTGGTTTTTCCTACACCAAGGGAAACTTGTGGATGTCGACTTTTGTGAGAAGCGTCGTGCAAAAATGATCTTCGGCTCCGCTGCGGTCGTTTTATATCATGTGAAATTGAAGAAAGTCTGGAAGAATGTGCATCTCTGAAACATGGATTGTTTTTGAAAACTGAACGTGAATTTAGAGTATGCAATTTCAGTCGTAAACATTGCAGGAACTGAGGGGTGTCGTCCTTCTCAAAGCGACGCATTCTTCTTTCAATTTTATCCAGAGACTGCATTCTGATCATATCGGCTGTCTTGGCATATTTTCTATTAATCAGTCTTTCAAAAGTTCTCAGCGTAAGCAAAAAAGTCTCGCATGGTTCAATGGCAACGGCTGTTTGCAAATAACTCGGAGTATCCAGTGAAACTTCTACGTCTCCTAAAAACGGAAGGAAAAAATGCATGACATGTAATTATGAACATTAACTTTGCAATAGAACATGCAGTCTGGAAAGTTTCATCTAATGTTTTACCATCTGAAGGTCAAGGCATGTGACAAAACATTATTGATAAAATTGTCGAGAAAAATGCTAAGATATGATTATTGGAATGCGAAAACTTGGTACATATTTGCTTGATAGTGCCGAGGCATCCAAGTGTCTGGAAATAAACACCCCCTTATCAAAGATCGTATTAAAACTTAACGCAATGCTTCTGTAGTTATGCTTTGTGAATGTAAATAAAAAGCACTGTTCAGGTATCGTACCCACTGCCTCTATCGGAGCACACACACAAACATCGACAGATCGTCGCGAAGGCCGTCTTAGTTTTCTAGAACTCTCTCTCTTGGTGAGTCCATTGTCCCCATTGTCCGAGCTCCGATTTCGACTGCCATCTAGAGACCTGAAACCCAAACGTGATATTTTCCCTAAAATTCTAAATGTCATTTTTTAGCAGAAGCATCCATTTTGTACGTTTATAAAAATCAATGTCACGTATTACACGGACTTCTACCGCTTCGATCTCTGTAAAAAAAAAAAAAAAGAGACGCATAAAAATATCATAAACCTTAAAAACAACCTGGGCGGGCAATTGACGAGGTGGAAAAGGTTACTCATCCGCCAATTCCCCATTAGCTGTTACACATTTTTTTGTTTTTAGTCTTAATCTCGAGTGAAATATATATCAGCCATATCAGTTTATTAACAGTACATCGACTTTCAATGTAGACTAAGTTGCTTTCTCTTAGCTTCATTTTTGGGACTCACTAAGCTACACGAGTTTTCACTTAAATCGTGGTCTTGCGTCTGAAACTTAACACGCACTATTGATTTACGAGTGAAAATCAAAGCTAGTGATCTCTTTGGAGAACGGACATATGACAGATGAAATTATATGAAAATGACATTTTCAAATGCTCAAGTAACTGCTACGTAGATTTACGTCAATTTTGTCCTGTCGCTCAGATAAAAGAAGAAGCCGAAGAAGTTTAATATTTGTTGAAAGCTTAGTTATGATGTGGAAGTCCTTAGTATATTGCCTGTATTAGCCTCTTAAAAGTCTTCACCTCTGTACAGTAATGTTATAAAACAGTTGTTTCTGATTGGCATTTTGGCTGCATCAAAGAACTGCACATGCGTGGAGGAATTATATCCATCACGTTGTGCTTTCTCAGGAGTTTTTAACCGGGTCACTGAGAGAGGTAAAGGTGATTTAAGAACATCTTACCTTCCTAGTTCTGGTGGTACCAGCCGCGTCCAGAAGCTGCAGTCTGCCCGCCACACGGTGGAGTTTTGTGTCCAGTGAGCCCACGGCTCCATGGTCAACTTGACCTGGCCTCTGGGGAGATACAGTAACAGTCAGTCTAGGCTAGTCTACACTTCACTACGCGGTGGAAAGTTAAACACTGAAAACTCTGATTAGAATATTTGTATTCAGCGGTGAATTTTCATTGCAAAATAACCCCCTTCTTTGATTAAATACCTTTCTGCAAAAACCGGCCAGCGATTCCTGTTATAAGACCTAGATACATGTACCTGATAATGAAGTAGATCCCCTTGACTGGCTCTCCTTGCTTCATTAGTTTTTCATCAAAAGCCACAAATTGTCTAATAAGACTCATAGCAAGCTGCCGTTTGTATTTTGGTTGCCAGCTACAGAAATATTCACAGTTATTAACAAAGGCCATCTTGGCGTTAAACTCTTGTTCCTGTGCGGCTCTCAGACAGCGATTGAAGAGTTCTCTGCTGACGACCAGTAAATCTGTCTTGGTGTCAGCTATAACGGTGGCGGTACGGACACAATCCTCAGTAATCAGGGCTACTTCACCAAAACTTTTACCTTCATCTGAAAAAAATTCATTTTAAACCACAAAAAACGTGTCAATATTCAAAATATGACCTAAATAAGTTACATTAGTTTCTTTTTCATTTAAAAGGTCAGTTTACATAATCATAGTTGCGGTTCAGCGGCGACGCTTCAACTCACCTAATGTGGTGATAAATATCCCCAAGGCACCCCTGTCTAGCGGCTTGGGTAATGTCGGCTCTGCTTCGTCTTGTTGGTCAACCTCCACCACTTCGTTATTATCATCGTCTGATTTATTATTGAGATAAATTGAAGTTTGTCCACTGAGAATAATGTAGAACCTATTCCGTGAAAAAGAATAAATAGATTATTCAAATAAACATCTTTTAATATTAAAATTAAAAAAGTTAACAAAACTCACTTATTTGTAGTTTTTTTAATCTCACTTACTCTCAAACTCTCAAATACGAAATACTGGCTGAAATTCTAGTGAAAAAATCTCTAAATGCATATAAAATGTATTTGAATACATTAAATTTAGATTAAATTTCTTAAAATTAAAAAGTGTCACCTGTCACCCGTGTCACCTTGCCGGATTATAATATCGTTCCTTTCGCACGTCATAAATTCACAATTACGAATGATGTCTTTCATGATATCTGGAATGAAATATGTTTTGTTTTCTTTCATTTGTTGACCTTTTCTTTTGTTTAAATTTCCGTTACATTTTCTGTGTTTAGAAACGTGACACGTTTCAGTAACAACGTGAAACTGGTAAAATCTACAGATCCAATATACAAATGATGAATATGTAAAAGTAAGTATAATAAAAGTTATAAGGTATTATAAGAATACCCTAAGCCTACATTCAATATGTGGGATATTAACCGAAGGTGACTTCAAGTTATCAGGTAGAGGTTTATTTCATAATATTCGGCCTTGTAACAACTTAAAGAGGGAGGGGGCAGAGATCCAGTTTTTAGGCATACTCTATCATGCAAGTGTATAAATAAAGCCCCGATTTCGCGGATCCTGTTGGTTACTTAGCGGGGTGTCTAAATTTACAGAATGCTTTTAAGTTATTAAAGTAATGGGGCTTGCTTAAAAGGACGATGTTTTTTATTCATAAAAGTAGAACGAATACCCTTGCCAGAGACAGCTGACGGCAACATTTCTCTCTTCTGTTTTAGGTGAAGGTTTTTGTTTAATCTAAACACAGCAAATCCAGGTTTTAACAAATGTTTCGCTTGTGCAAGAGTTGTTTAATTATCAAAGACTCGATTTGCGTTCTTGACGAAACGCGTGAGCCACGATCTATACAATGAGGGATTTCAAATACAACTGAAAAATCTAGCAAAAAGTCAAAAAAGCATATGACAGCATCGTAAAATATAACAATTCAATTTTACATAAATACTTGAAAATATCTAGAGAACCCTTAAATTTTTAGGATTGTATGAAATGAACTTTGTGCTTAATCTGAAATGTTCGAATTCTATTGTGAGATCACTATTATAAAAAATACATCAATGCAAAAGCACCGTTGGCAATCAGGAAGATAGCATAACCTCTCGTGTTATCAAAACATGTTTAAGATTAAACTGTCTGGCTTACAGAATATTCAGAAAGAAAAAAAACACGCATACCTGTCTGCAGCCTCCTAAACAAGTCAGATTTCTTCTGGAACCAAGGTCGTATCTGTTCAATCAAAGCATCGGGTCTAGAGGCCGGGGGCTGCGTTATCACACCCAGCACTTTCTGATACATCAAAGCCATTGGGAACACTTCCTTGTGAAAACTCTACTCTGAAACCAAACCGCACGCGTTAAATCCCAATCTTCCTATTTCTATTGTCAACAACCAACGCCACATGGTAAAATATACGCGTAAGCCTAATTAATACCAATTACGCTTTTAATTGATAATTCTGGTTCTCATTCATAGTGATTATTCATAACAGAGATGTTTCCACCAGAGACTTTTTACATTTGTTCTCAGTTAAGTCTAATAAAGGCCCATTAATAATAACGTTTCTGATGAAAGTTATCGATTTTCAAAGATTTTCTACATGAAGTACTAGGAATGCTTTCTCTGCGTTATATGACTTGATTCAAGCGTGAAGGGCGATGAGGTTAAGTCTTTATAACCACATTGAAACAAATCAAGATTAAATAAGACCTTGTGTAAGGAAACAATAATAAGATAAAATAAAAACTAAACTAATGATGATACATGTTAAATTAAGTAATTCTAATAATAAAAACTTTTCACCAATTATAAGAAGCTAACCATGTGTATTTTTATAAACTTGAAAATAAAAGTCCTAATTCCTTACTTCTTTACAGAAACCACTGCCCGCAGTTTCTGAAGTTCCTCCTTCCACGTCAGCAGTTAGAGGTTACTGTGCGTGTTAAGACATAGATTTTAACAAAACATGGCCTTGGGCATAAAATATTCAAAAATTTTATCTATATTTTTATGTTTTAACGACTTTCATGGGTCTGATGATAAAGTAATTTTTACTAACCTCTCCCTGTCCGCAGACTTTTATCTGGGAAATGTTGTACTCCACGTCTAATAATTGTTTATACAGCTACAGTAAGTATCATAAAAAATTCAACATAACATCTTGACATGCTTTTATACCTCTCTGTCGCCAATTTATTATAAAGAAAAACAAGAGGTCTGGGAGACCAAGCAAGGACGCACTATATTTAACTCCAAGCGCCTTTTAAGGCAGTGACGCGTTTTGATTTGAAATATTGATAGCAATGCACCAATGTGACAGTAATTTGTTCAAGAGACTCCGGGTGAGTCGGTCTGCGTCACCTCACTCAGGACATAGTGTTCATGTGAAACGCAGCGGCCTGCTCTGAACCTGGTCTGAACCTGGTCTGAACCCCTGCCGCGTCCACAATAAATTACGGCGTCGATGTTGTAGGTAAATAGGAGGGTTTCTGTAAACTGGAAGTAGCTTAGTATCACCCACTGTGTAAATAACGATTTAATGTCGTTTTTATCTTTATAACACAAACGAAATAATAATGTTCTTTATGTGAATATTGTAATGTCTTCCTCCAAACGTAAAACTCATTATTGAAAAGTAATGGGTTCTTTTCATCGGCGAAAACGATTTTATTAGTTTGGTGTGGCGATTTGAAAATTAACACATGTCTGCTTAAGACGCATTTCCTCACATCAGATTTAATGACAATGACGATCTTTGTTGTTTATTATGATATCTCAGCTTCGATTAATCGATGCAAATTACGATGGAGCAGTTGTCAGTCAGTGTAACGAACGATGGTACATGTAGTATCCCGAAAGTCCTATTTGATATAATATTTTCGGCTATCGAGGAAAATGAAATGGTCACCCTGTTTAAACAATCAATGTCCCATTAACCCGTGTTAAGTACGGTACAGTTCAAGATCGTAGTTAAGTCTGAAACTCTTCTTGGTGTAAGACCTAGTTGTGGATCCAAGTTCCTTGTAACTGTTACGCATTTAAATGATTCTACATTTGAAAGGACAGATAGAAATATAATAAACTTCAATGTTTTTACGGCAAGATTTATGATTCAACAGTAAAGGAAATACTTCACAGTTATTGTGGTGCAAGAAATTAATGTGAACACGAGTTCTAACTTGTCAGCCATGTATAACAGCCTGTCAACAAGACTTCCAAAATGCTAACACGACAGTTATGCTCATATATTACGTAAAAGAACATTGTAAAACAATTTGCCCTCACGTGTAATTGCAATAAAAGCCAAGACGGGGGTGATAATATATTACCGATTCTGAGAAAATTTGCTGATCATTTTGAAAAAGTTGGCAGTATGCAATAAGAAACAACATCACAAGGCTTCTCATATCTTTACTTCTTTCTGCGAAATCAAACCGCTTAATTCTCAGCGTGAACAGTGAGCGAGAGGAAATTGTGGTCAAAATCTGCTTAATGCTTTGCTACTGTTTGCTTTCAACCGACACAGAAACAGTCGAAACAGTCATCAGTGAATTGAAATGCTTATTTCCATGTTTTACGCTAATTTAAAGCATTGCGACCAGTGTACCATCGCTTATGATCAATGTGATATGAAGACTTGACGTATTTTATGGAAAAGTTGAAATCTTCAGAAGCGTTTGATTGATTGACGCCTTGACAGTTTTAAAACATTGAAATGTTAAATAAAACGTTCAAAGCTATTTTTGCTAGCGTATTGAACCTTGCTCATAAACCAGATCTAAATCGGTCTCAAATGATTTGTCTTTCCTTTGCTGGAGCAAATTTACTTCGACTTGTTGAAAAACTTTGGCTTTATGGTGCCATAAACATCGAGGAAATCGTCCTACAGTTATGGCTTAGAATCATTATGGTTTCAACAGGTCACATGGCCACATTAATTTCAAAAGTCTACTTTATGGCAGTAAGGGGTACAGTTTACATCCTTCGATCAGAAAAGCCCCCTTGTAATACGTTACACTTTCAGCGCATTCTATTAAAATGCATTCGTTTAAGCCTTTCTTGGTATTTTATTTTAAAAACATCTTACTTAAACGCAAGATAACACATTTACCACTATCTGTAAAATACAGGTGGGTCATGTCAAGAAAAAAAATGATGATGCTTAGAACTTACAACATTCAGGCCCGTAGCCAGGGGGGGGGGGGTCGGGGGGTTCGAAAGAACCTCCCCTTTTGCTGGGAAAAGGTCCACTCTGGGTAAAATTTGATCTAGGTACATGTAGTTTTTATGGGAAAAGGTCCACTTTTTCAGTTGCTGGCTACGGGCCTGACATTGTAAAAAATTATCTCCAGTTTGCTTCGAATACAGCTACCCGGCACCCAGATTGCAAAACAGCCCATAAAATGCTGAAGGAGTGTTGTAACGCTATCAGTAATAAAATGTGTTGAAATTATCCCAATAAAACAAGGGCTTGTTCCAACAGCCTTCCGTTACAATTACGCAGTATTATTAGTTGACAATGTTTGTTATATTAGGTAGTCAGACAGCTAAAGGAAGCAAATATACTGATTGAGGCATGAAGACTGATAAAATGATACAACAATATACAAACTTTGAGCATCTAACAAACTAGGCTTGGACTGCTACTGATTGGCCAGAATCATCGAAACAAAAATGAAAATAAAAGTCTGCACATTAAACACACTGAAGGATGAGTCACTTCTCAAACAAAAAAGTCAATAGCATTAATATGCCTGTACGTCAAGACAAAACAAACTAAAAATTATAAAAAATATAAAAAATGCATTTTAGATCCAGGAGCAGGTTTCAGGTTAAACAGAAGTAACATTTGGAACATATATTGTCCACAAGACAAATTATCGAAAAAACCTCAAAAACAAATAACGGATAGTGCGAAATTGGCCATGAATAATCCCTGTGTGAGCCTGAAATAAGAATGGAACCGTGGTACTCTTTTTATTGCAGTATCAAGAAATGTGTACGGCCCCGCTCTGGTCCCGGCTCTGGCAACACAGACATTCTCAAGACATGGGAATATGTGAGGACACTGCTGCGTGTGTACATAAAAAGAGCATTTTATTTGATGATATAGAATAGAACACATACACAATGAAAAGTTCAAAACTCCACAAAATATTTTATTCTTAATTTACACCTTTTCCAAATTCAGCATGCTCTGTTGCTATTGCCAGTCATGCCTATATGTCTAAAGCCCCCAATGGTTGCCTATCCTACTGCCCAGTAAGGCGAGTGTTATGGAAAATTATTCAAATAAGTTTTGGGAAGCGTATCTCTTATCTCTAGACCATGAAAGACTTCAAATTATCCAACCAAATACCCGTTTTAAAATCTTAAGACGCACATGCAGTCGAACGTAGAATGATCTTCGGAAGGGGCGTTAAATAGGTGCATGTTTTCAAAGTGTCAGTGCTCATCCAAGACGTAAACACATTAAAAAGTATTCTGCTCGGAGAAAGGACATATTCTCCTAAGATAATCTTCAAAATCCTTGACCCTTTCTGTACTAAACATCCTGATCATGAACCCAAGCCTGGAATATAATGACAGGCCTTGCGTTGCATTTGCAAATGAACAGTCCTGTATTCCAGTACCGCTACATTTACGTCAGTGCTTGACATATCCTTGAATGAACAAGCAATAATGGTAATAATTATAATAATAAAACAGTCAACAAAAGCCTTGTCCGTCTAAGTTCAAATATTGCTATCTTTTTAAAATGCATTTCGCTAATACAATATATTGAGGCATATAGCAGCAAAGGTGTGATTGCGTTAGTTGAGCTTGGTACATCCCATTGTGTTTTTTCCTTGTTCTCAACTGATGAGTCGCAATTTTACCTACGAGCACATTTTGGTAGACGTTCAGGTTTTAAGCACTGTTCAGAGTATATCTAAACTGAAGTTTTCCTTTCGCATTTTTGGGAGATAGCATGACTTTCTGTCCTGGGAGCGGCCTTCTCGTGCCATCCTGTAACAAGGTGAACAATGTAGAACATTTTAAAGCTGAATAGCAGTGATTCTATGGTGAGACATTCAAAATATCGACTCTAATTAGTGCACGGAAATATAAGTTAACAGTATAAACATCGGTCACACTTCACCCTTTAAAGATACCTTGCCCATACAAATACTTACATCATTTGAGAAGCGCCGCAGTCGAAATACTCGCTCTTTCTTATTGTCTTTTGATTTCATCTCAGAGTGCCAGGAATCAAGCTTCATTTCCAGACTACTCAATGCTTCGTCGCTGGTTTGCCAGTCCCGGAAAGGTTCTACCGCGCCTTTGACTTTACCATCCTTAAGTGCTTTATTGTGGCAACTGAATGTAAATATTGATCGGTTTTCGCCAGTATTTCCTGGGGAAACATTATTACTTAGGTGAGACGGGTTTTCCCATGGATTTATCTTGGTCGCTCTGTCGTCGGTTCTGCTCTTGTTCCAAAACATTTTATTTTTTGTCAGTTTTGAGTCAAAGTCTCGATGAATGAAACCGGATTGTTTGCCGAAAGTAACCCCACTTAAACTTTGAGATAACTTTTGTTGTCTTTTGTCTGTTCTTCCAAACTGTAAATCCGTATGCAAGCTGCGTAAAAAATGGGTGTCGTCCATATTTCCCAGTCTATCCAACCTTCTCTCTATCTTAGCTTTGCAGTGTGCCTTTATTGCATCTGCCGTCTTGGAATATCTTTTCATTAACTGACGTTCATAAGACCTGGTTGTCAAGAGAAAAACTTCACATGGAACCGCAGCAACTGCAGTCTGTAGGTAGCGAGGAACATCGAAAGACACTTCTATGTCACCTTCAATAAAAAACAAGATATTTTGCGATACCATATACAAATATAGGTTCTTGCTTATTCGAGAACCTTTGATACAACTTTTGGAGCAATAAAATTTAATACCTCTTCTCTTTTTTCTTGTATTTTACTCAGCTTTCGCATTCAGAGGGTATCTTTGTAGGCACTGGTTAAAATAGGTTAAATAGAGGATTAAGAACTAAAGAACAGTCTATATTCAGCAAATTAAATTTCCATCCAACAAGAACCAAGTCTGAAATCTGATAAATGTTTTGAAAGGACTTGGTTTTTCACTATAAATGCATTACGTGATAACCGGTGTAACAAGAATGGTAGTCCTGGGAATGGAAGTCCCATATAATTAGTACAGGTTGGGGTTAGTTGGACTATTGGGGTTAGTATATGGGACAAATGTCACCTGTACAAAGTAATGGGAAACGGACTACGGTTCCTGGGGACACCCGTTCCTTTTGCACCGGGTTTTGTCAGGCAATGTTCCCCCACACCACCCCCGTCCTTACCTACAGCCTCCCCTGTCCCAGAAATGCACACCTCTACACTTCTGCCTCGGTGTCCAAGCCAGTTGGTGACAGTCAAGGGTTTTGTTCTATTGGCTCCAACTTCTTTGCTGAGCAGGCGTCTTGTAAACATAAAATAGTGTTTTAACACTTTGAAGTGTTTAAAAAAACTCAGTTATATTAGTCATGTTGTTGATTTTGACTGAATAAGATTATCAGTGATGGTAAGACCATTATAAACGTATCGAAATAAGTTTTATTGATAGAACGAAAGTGGACAAAGTTATGCATTTACGATTTGCTCACCCGTCTTCTTTGCCGTCAGGTTTGCTCCAATGGCTTCCTCGGAAATTGGTGAAGTTGTTCTGCCGCCAATGGAGTGATGGCTGCATGGTGATTTTAACTTGGCCTCTGTCAACAAATACCATCAAAAATCACTTACAAAACGTAAATCGACCAATAAAGATACAAACATGTGTACGTAAATATGAAAATTAATACAAAATGTACCTGATATTGAAAAGGATCAGATAATTGTCTGCAAAACGATTTGTTTCTTGTACATAATAAACAGGTACAGTTATGTACAGGATAAGATGTGGAGTACCTGATAATATAAAATATCCCCTCCACTGGGTCGCCCTGCTTTAAAATCAGACCATCAAAGGGGATGGTTCTTTTGATCAAGCTCATGGCAAGCTGTCTTTTGCACTTGGGTTGCCAGCTACAGAAATATTCACAGTTATTTACAAAGGCCATCTTTGCATTAAACTCTTGTTCCTTGGCGGCTCTTAGACAGCGATTGAATAGTTCTCTGCTGACGACCAGTAAATCTGTCTTGGTGTCGACTATAACGGAGGCGGTACGGACGCAGTCCTCAGTAATCAGGGCTACTTCACCAAAACTTTTACCTTCATCTACAGTAAATAATGCGTGATAAGTTAAGAGAAAAACTTTTTTGTCTGTTAAAATTAATTCACAGATTGTCGAAAGTGGCACATCAGAAAATTAGTATCAGTGTTTTTTTCTGATATCGTTACAAAGAATTTTTCTGTGGAGATGATGTCCAATAAACATCTGAAGTTGACAAGTTTATAGAGACTTTCCTGTTTTCTACTCACCCAGGCTTGTGACGTAAGCCCCGTATGGCCGCCTGTCCAGAGGCTTGGAGCGAACAGAACTGTCTTCGTTCTCCAAAACTATCTCTCCATCTCCAAGTTTATTGTTGAAGTAAACAGAAACTTGTCCGTGGAGTATGATATAAAATCTAGAAGAATATAAATTTGTTTGAACAAATATTCTCAGTGAAGTTTAACGTATCTACCTGCACCAACTAAAATGCAAATTCGCGTCTAGATATTTTAAAGACAGAAAATGTAAAAAATTTAACGACATACCTGTCTCCCTTTTCTTCTTGGTGTATGATTACGTAATCTGTGTCACAGTGCTGAAAATTGCAGTTGCGAATGATGTCCTTTAAAATATCTATAAAGGAAATATCAAATTGTTAGATCCATTTCTTAGTAAGTATTATCCAAGTAAAAGCAAAATTTGAAATCTTTGGCATTATATGTTCATTTAACAAACGACATGAAAACAATGATTTCGTAACTCAATTATGATATCACCTGTTTCGGTTGTAAAGCCCGCTGACAGACCCTAGCGGATCCAGGAAGATTTGTGAAAACAACCATTTTCAAAAGAGAAAAAAAAGGCTGAAGTATCATATGATAAAACGAAATGAAAATGATACTGCAGTGAAAATAGGAAAAAACACCATCTTTTTGTGACTAACCTAGATTTTAAGCTCACCTTTTTGAACTGATCTAAACAGTTCGGATTTCTTCTGGAACCAGGGGATCAGCTGCTCGATCATAGCATCCGGTCTGGAATCCGGTGGCTGGGTGATCACTGACAGTACTTTTTGGTACATAAAAGCCATAATGTCTGTTCTAAGCACACCAGCTTTGGCCTTGATGGTTCAATCAGAATTATGGCTGTATCACAACACTCAGAATTGGCAGAAGAAATAATCTTCAGTTTCGGAAGTCCTTTTCGGTGTCTTTTTTTACGCCAGCATCCTGTTAAATTCTGTTGTGCTGTTATCACTTACAAGTACAGATCCATATGCGCAGTTTTGTTTGCTATTGAGTAGCCACAGAAAATGTTGCATATTCCACGTATAACATCACCGACTGTTTTAACTACTACGTGATGTATCGCAATGCAACAGCTCATTGAACCCTTTCAAACAAAATCTAGCATGGGTTGATTTTACATATTCTTCGCGCGATTCTCATTTTATGCCTTGGCAACGAGCTATTTTTCTAATCCGTCTCTGTCACAGAATTCAATGGACATATAGTGATGTACACAAAGCACTTTATTTGCGACGTATATATTCCTTTCATATTGCTTTTACAAAGACCCGCGTGGAATCGTTACCTGTTATTGTACTACCAGTTAGATTGAACGATTCACCTGGCAAAGAGGGCTGAAAATAGACTCCCGCCAATCTCAGATGTGTATCACATAACAAAACCGGTGTATAATTATAGGCATTTTGAGTTCAAAACCTTAAAACATATTATCCCAAGTGAGAAAATTAAGTTAACAGGGTGTGAGAGTGATCGACTTTAAAGGGATAATAACTCTTCGTTTTGGTCAAAAAATGAATTTTCCTGGATTAAACAACAATTTCTCCATACTTACCAATGGTAAATGAATCCATTTTTACATTCAAAGTTAGTCCCTAGTTTTTTTCTAAAAAGTTTTTTTTTGTTATAATCTCTTAAGTGATTATAACAGTGAATAGCCATCAATGGAGGTCACGTGGTCTTAAGACAAGCTCAGATATCAGAATAATAGCTATAACTGCCGTTTTTGTGGTATATCATATTTCTACGAGATGTTTACAATGTTTTTATTGTAAAATATAGATCTCATACGAAGAGTTATTTAGTCCGGTTGCTTAGGGCAAAAAAATGGCCAAATCGTGACACAGCGGATAAAAGCACCAAACTTTGCATGTGGGTACCTTTTGACATACTAAATCAAATTAGAGCCGTAGCCCACGGAAAAAAATTACTGTTTGGCCAAAAAAATCCAAAATGGCCGCCAATTTGTGAAATTTTGTAGAAATATATACATATCTATGTTGATTTTTATCAAATTAAGTATTTTCTCAATGTTTTCCACATCGTTATTACCCATATTATGCATATGTGTCAGATACCAAACTAGTGTCCTTGGACTTATTGAAAAATCCAAGATGGCCGCCGTATGGCATAGGAATACTAGAACATATACAAGGGTGTTCAACTAACTAATGCCAACTAGGAAGATGCATTGCCCACTATCTAATTAATTTTGTTTCTTATTACACAAATAATATATTTGTGGTGAGTAACTAACCTTTATTCACAGGCAATTCGAGAAAAATCCAAGATGGCCCCCATATCAAAGGAATACTAGTATACACATAGGGCTTCTTCTGCCATGGAGATATAATATTAATTGATAAATTAGGTTTGTTTCTGAGTATTTTCCACATCTTTTTAATTCATATAATATATATGTGATGAGAATGTTATGTGTATCATTTTTGAAAACAAAACAAAATGGCTGCCATTAGCCATAGAAGGTGGGGTTCAGTTAATACCTGCGAGAGATAGGCTTACAAATAAAATGAAGCTGAATTCAGTTGTTATTCTGTTTTTTAGTATTATTATCCCATGATACATATCTGTTAGGTAATTAATGTCCATATTTTATCATTTTGGGGAAATCCAAGATGGCCTTCTTTTCCCCATAGGAAAAGTGGTGCATTAGATTTAATAGGCACTTCTAAGGCAAATGAGGGTAATCATGATATTTTTTCAAAATACTTAAGGGTATACACTTGTTATCCACCAGATAGATATCTAAAAGTCCAAAAAGAATGTGGGAAATACAGAGAAACAAAATTCATTTTATATTGAACCCAATGTTTCTCTGGCAGTAGTTGACTGTACTATTCCTATTGTGAATTGCAGCAATCTTGAATTTTCTCAAATACGCAAGATGCACACTTGTTACACACCAGATTTATAAAGAGTAAGGTTAATAAGGTTGTCAACATGTTTAAACATCAAACGGCTTTATTTCATGTTGGAATCAATGTCTGAACTGTTTTATCAATTGACACCTATGTGCATTTGAATGATATATTCCTATGACAACTGGCAGCTATCTTGGATTTCTCCGAATAATACTCAAGAATACATACACTTTCAAAACACACAGAGTCTTTCATAAGGATAAATAGGATATGAAAAACATTAAAAACAACCCAACGTTAACTACGTTTAAATCGTACTCAGTGTATTTCTAGCATTATTTGATTATGTGTTCGAATATTCTAATGACAAAAGGCAGACATCTTGAATGTTTTCAGAATACCCAAAGATACACACATGCTACAGACCAGGTATACATCATAGGAGTAATAATAAATGGAATGAAAAACATAAATTATTTTTAAAACAAACCCATGGAAATGTAAATGTATAATGAACCATATGCCTCTCTAGCAGCAATTGAAACCCACCCATTAGTATTCCTATGTTAAATTGTAGGTATCTTTTTCTCAGAATATCCAAGGATGCACACTATTTACCCACCAGATATATATCATAAGACTAATAAGGATGGGCAAAACTTGATAAGCAAACACAAATTCACCCTGGTAGTAGATGAAAAGCCATGGATGTGCAGTTGTAATTCCAGTAGTATTCCTATGGCCAGTGACGGCCATCTTGGGTTTTTCTCAAAATGATCAAATATGCACATTTATTACCTGCTAGATATGTATCACAGTGTAATAATAATGTGTAAAGCACTAAAAAATAAACTGAATTTGATAGTGAATTAGCTGGCATTAGTTCCAACCCTTTGTAATACTATAAGTATTCCTATTACATATGACGGCCATCTTGGATTTTCTCAAAATGCCCAAGAATACTGTTAGTTACTCACCACATACATATTGTGTGGGTAGAAAGGATGTGGAAAAACACTCAGAAACCAGCTTAATTTGATAGTGAAAAATTAATCTTTCCAGTTGCCATTAGTTGAATCACCGTATACTAGAATTCCTGTGGCACATGGCAGCCATCTTGGATTTTCCAAAATGCCCAAGAACACTTCGTAGTTACTCACCACAAACATATTATGTGGGTAACAAAGATCTGAGAAGCAGACTTAATTTGACAGTGGACAACGTATCGTTCTAGCTGGTAATAGTTGTGCACTAGTATTCCTACAGGTATGGTTGTTTCTAGGGCAAATGACAGCCATCTTGGATTTTTTCAAAAAGTCCAAGGGAACTTGTTTGCTATTTGACATATATGAATAAAATGGGTAATAAGGGTGTGGAAAACTTTGAGAAAATAATTTATTTGATAAAAATCAACATAGGCATATACATATTTCTAAAGAATTCAATAAATTGGCGGCCATTTTGGATTTTTTGGCCAAACGGTAATTTTTTTCCGTGGGCTACGGCTCTAATTTGATTTAGAATGTCAAAAGGTACCCACATGCAAAATTTGGTGCTTTTATCCGCCGTGTCATGATTTTTTCCTTAAGCCACCGGACTAATTATCCCTTTAACAGAATCGGTTTATTTCTAAGGGGGGAACCCAAGGCCAAAGTATATCAATTAGTTGACAAGAACGATTTTACACTGAAATATGTGAGGCACAGGGATAGGAAATGTACCAACTTTTGTACCAACCTTTGTCTTCGTTTGCTTACGTTAGGACACACAATAGATAGTTAATTTAACTTTTAATAAAAGTTGGTTTATGGGCAGTGCTTCTTTGTAACCAGGGACGGCAGACGCAATTTTGACATATGATGCTACATTTCAGGGTCCGTCGGTGTTTTAATTTTTTTATTTCAGGGAGGGGGACATTTTTTCTTGGGTGTCAACTATTCATTTCCAGATCAATACCCAGTATATTTTTCCGTTACAGAAAAAAATAGGTACAGAAAATTGAAATTTTCCCTAAAAAATAGGGTCGGTCGCACTCGTTAACCAATAGATTAATTTTGTCTTATAGTTTTTTTTTTAATGTTTGAATGTTTGTGCGTAGGGAGAAGGCATTCCTACGTACTTGCCTCCCCTCAAGCGAAATCATATTCATGGCATTAATTACTAAGGGTGTATCTTTAAACTGTTGACATTCCACCCCTTAGCTGGCAAAAGATCCGACGTTTATATATGGCGGTAGTCTGCTCGATGTCTCATGTATTTATTGATCTAAATCTAAATGGAAGGAGAGCGAACACGTGTAAGAAGGGGAGTTGTTACTATTATATGGTCTGGAGCAGGACACAATGGAGCCATCCTTAGGTAAATATTCACATTCTGAAATTTTCATCATTCGCTCTTCCTTTAACCTCCCAATTCAAACAATCATAGCAGCTGACATTTTAATACCCCTTTAGGGCAACAATGATATCCTTAATAAAATCCATTCTTCTTTTGTCCTTTACTGGACAAATGCCCCAACAGAATATCTACGCACAGAGACACTTGTGCTGTAGAAGAGTATTTTAAAAAGTCAAACCCCCATTTGTGATCTCATTATTAACGGACGTGCTTGAAAAATAATTTCACTGATTTAAGTCCATTAATTTTTTACATGAGAGTTCTATAGATTGGAAGAAATACACATCAAAAAGTAATCTAGGTATTTTTGTGGGTTGTAATCATGTGAACATTTTGGATATGGAATAACTTGGTAATTAACTTAAAAGCATTAAAATTCATAGGAAAATTTTAATTTTGCCATATAAAGGTTTAACATTCACTCCAAGCCTTTCTTCAATGCAAGGCAAAATAATAATAATAATAATGATCAGTACTTTATAAGCGAAACACACAGAGGATACTTATCATGTACTGAAATATTTAAATAACATGTATATGTTACAGCTTCAATTTGCACATGGTAAAAAGCTAAAGTTGCATTTATGTACTTTGCAAATTATTCACATGTTGATGCATAAGTGTTGACTTGACTCCGGTCAAACAGAATATCTTTATATGAGGTCAGATTCCTGTCAATGTCCTCTCTTCTATTCTGTATCCATGTGACATGTAAAGAGTCCTGTCACAGATGTAATATAATATTCTTTATTCTGTATCCACATGTGTTAACATTATTTGGATGACCCACTTCACTTCCAACGCCTCCGCAGGTGTTTTATCTCTCACTGCCATGTTTAGTGTAGAATTCAAACAATGTAAATTTACATAATCATTTGTCATCAGGATTGTTTTGACTGTCCTCCGCTACTGTCTGTTTCCTGCAATGAAAATTTCATAAAATCAGGTTATTTTTAATCAAGAAAAAAAAACAAACAAATAAATAAATAAAATAATAATAAAAATAAAATAATAATAAATAAACAAAACCTTGTAGTGGGATCTTATGTGGATTTCTGCAATTTTTTGCCCTGTAACTGCCAAATTATACATCTGTTTGAGTTGAACTTTGTGTATTAATAAAAGGATCAAGATTGCAATTAGGAACATTCTTTTCTGAAGTCACTGCATACTTTGCTGTATAATCAGGAACTTCTGTATTGTATACCTCTTAACCGCCCAGCTGTATGGCTGGTTTACATGAAATTGTGTGAGCTTAGATAAAAAAGATGGTTATATTGAAAAAATAGTAAATTTCAGAAATTTTCCTATTATAACTAATAATCTAAGTTTACTCAATTTAAACACGTTAGCTTTTGAGTTTTTATTTCTATCTAATATAGACTTCCTTTGAGTTTTATGCACATCATATTTGATATTTATACAAGGGTCAACCATGATGTCTTGTTTATTGAAACAATCATGAATGACATATATATTACAACTGCTGGTATGAAATTAATATGCAGATAATTAAGTTCCATTAACAATTTTTCAGTTGAATCATTTACTTCTGAGTTGGAGCTTAAATGAAATATTATTTAGGATCATTAAAATGTGAGGCATTAAATCTTACCTTTAATGCAGCAGATTCCCTCCTTAATTCTTGTATTACCGTGGCCAAAGCCTCAGGATTCACTCCACTTTCACACAAACTGACACATATGGCCAGTGTTTCTGCATCAAGACCAGTATTCAGCAAGTTAGAGATCTCCAGAAGAGCTGTAAAATAAAGCAGTGAAAGAAACTTATTATTATTAATTTATTAATTATATATTTGTGATTATAAATTTCTAGGAGAAAATAACACCTGGAAATAAAAGTGGGGTGTTCAACAGTTGAAATAAATACCTTTTACATGTAGTTTGATGGCGTCTGAAAAAAAAAATGGTGTCACTGAAACTAGAATAGCTTTAAACCTAAATAAGACAGTTCAAATTTCGAACGCCTAATTCAAACTCAGATATGTAGGTAATCAAATTTAGATACATAGGTATCTGTGTGTCATATAAATGTGTTGATATCTGCTTGAAAAACTGAACTCAAATGATTGAGTCTCAATGCTACCGACATCGTCATTTACATCGTCAAATTCATGCTTTGTAAAAAGCAGTGTCTATCAGATAAACAATATTCATGACCTTCAATATCATAGGCAGTTAATCAATGCCTGTATTTTTCTCAAAGACTAACAGATACATACTGTCCATCGTTTCTCTTGCTGTGGACACTTGCTTGCCGTTGTCCCCCGCCATTACAACGACCTTGACTTTACCGTGACCTACTTTATTTCGATTGGTAGATTGACACCGAGGCGGTGAAGTTTAAAGTTTTGTTTGATGCTATCACAACACAGAGTAGACCAGCTAAGGGAACGATCTATGTGCAATTTTACTCAAATGCAGTTCATGACACTAAAAATTCATAAAAATTATTAAGGTGGGTTACTCAATAGTGTATTTATAAAAACTTAAAGCGCAATAGCTATGGTATTTTACAGCCCAAGGGTTTTTTTGGAAGAGAGTTACAACGAGATCCATGTAACTTACATGTGTACACTGTACAACGATACTTTCATGATTTTAACTGTGCGATCAGAGTTGCATGTAACTTTGTGCCATAATTGTATTTACAAAAATTCACAATATCTAACGATTTAAAGATATTCAGCTATAGAGAGCACGCTCTTCAATTTATATTAATTTTAATTAAAAAGCTAGATCAAGGCACAGCACCAATCATTAAAGCTTTCCTTTGATAATTGTGTGTCAGCTCATTGAGGCAGGATTCAGCTGGCTTGACTTGATTACAATTAAGATATATCCAGGATAAGAAGACATTAAAACTTTATGGCATGTTAATCATTTTCATAGATTCATGAATATCTAGAAAATGTGGACCCTAAAATACAATGTTAAGTTTACACTTTCAGCATGATGGAAAGTGGTGGTGGTATTTTACCTCTTGCAGCAGTGTCTTCTTTACCTGGAAGTCCACTGTTAAAGACTCCAGCCAAGCACAGTCCAATGGTGACAGCATCATCGGCTGGTACACCCAAGTTCAAAACTCCTGCCAGATCACTGAGGACACCAGTATCACAGAGGTTCAGGGTAGGTGATGGTCATGTCCCAGTCTTTGGGATGTCTGCATTAACAAAGGCATTTCATTTTACATTTATTCAAAGCAAAATGGCTCATGTAAGGTGTTTTACCTTAAACTAATTTACTTATCTAAAGATTTTTTAACTTAATATTTTTCAATGTAACTTTAGGTTACTTAAATCTTATGCAATTGTCAAATAGAAAATAATTTTTGATAATTTTCATTTGCTTTTGCATGGAAAATTGTTATCAATGATTTTTATTTGAATAATTTTGCCAGCTTGTAATATTCTGTTGGATAAAACATATTTCAGAGTGCTACATCTGCTCGTAAAGCTGGTGTATATGGATCATCTGGAGACAGTGGTAGCATTGCCATGAATCCATTTGAGTCAGTCCTTCTGGACAGACTTCATCAGTCCACATTCAGCCCAGGAGTCTTTGAGAAAAAGTTTACGCCAGAAAGTGAAAAGGTATTATAACTACTTAGACTGCTCACTAGCCAATCTGTAGCAAATGTATCAGAATGTTATTGCTGAAAATGTGTCTATTTAATGCTGAATATAGATCCTTATTCTCCCACAAGAAATGTAAGATATTGCCTATTTTTATAATCTTAAACTAGTGAGAACTGAAAGAAGAGACTTACATGTACTGTACACTGCATTTACAGAAGAAACGTGTTATAAAAGACTGTAACATGTAATTAACTGATTTTTTTTATGATGTTACTTACTTATTTATGTTAGTTACTTGATTATTTTTGAAAACTCACTTAATCATCAGTGACAATATGGGCTCTCTTGGTTTTTTTTTAAATTTAGCTTTTCTTCTCCTTCTTTAGCTTTTGACATGGTGCTGACTTACCCCATTATCTTTCTCTTGTTAGCCCGGATCTGTAAATGCTTTCTGTTGTAGGAGCCTAAACCATTCAGATGGTCCATAGATCAGTTGGCAATCCTCCACCCAGCAGACATAGAGGAGCTGCCACTCCAGCAGGATACCATGTCCACTTTGTAGGTGTTTATTACCCAGTCATGTTTATTGTGTAGTTTATTAATCCAAAACATGATAAATCTAATAATTTCTATAATAGTAAAATGTGACTTTCATTGGATCAGATTTATTTTTCAAACCACGTCAAGAAGACACTCAAAGAGCTAGCCTGTATGACAATAATGGTGATGTATATGATATAATTGTCTTTGTGTAGTCATGATCCTGAGTTGGAGGACACAGCACAGAAGGCCATAGATACTTTCTTCTCCACCAACATCCTGGTTCCCTCTCCCTGGCAGGACAGCAGTAGTAAACAGGCCAGCAAGAACAATGCTGTGCTGGGTAGGAACAGTGCTGAACTTGACCTTTTTGTTGATAAGGACTATAATTCAACAGTGTTTAGGTTGATACTATACCAAGCAACTTAAATTTGAATTTATTTTAGTTTATTTAATTAATCTTCATCTATTTTTATTTTTGGTGAATAGAATATCAAATGGCTCTTTGAGTTCATCTTAATGAATTAACTATTATTATTTGTGACCCTCTGTTTTTAGATACTTCTGGAGCCTTTAATGTTGCTGAAGAGGAGAAATCTGGGCGTGGTTCTTCACTATATGAAGGGAAAAAACGAGATGGTAAGGGCATGTAATTTCTAGGATCAACTGCACTATTTTATCTATGGAGCCTTTTTTTCTCATCATTTAATTCGGATTAAGAAATATTGTTTTTGATATAACTGATTTTATATCCCAGAATATTTCAGATGTTTTAAATGTTTATCTGTCAACTGGTGTAAATGTCATGCCTTTATCTTACCCAGCTGGATGCCAGACCACACTTACTCTTCCTGTTGACTTTGACCTGCAGAAGATCCTGGGTAAGCTTTGTGTCATGGTGATAGTTTTAAGATCTGTATGGGTAATATAATGCTCTGCTTGTTCTCACATTTGATGCATAATAATTTTTGAAAGAAAATAAACAAAAATTTAATATAAGATGTAATTACTCTATTCGTTGACGGTTAATCTGTCAGTGTTTGAAGGTGTAGTTTTCTTAATCTTAATCTCGGCATTTTAAGTGTGTACTGAAGTGTTCCCTTCACATTAACCAGGAGAATTTTACACTCACCTTGATGAGGGAACTGGTGACTCCCTGAGTAACTCCTCACTGAGAAGAAAGTTATTTTTTCATGGTCATAGAGAGGAGCAAGAGGCAATCAGTCCTGTCAAGTAAGTCTTTCCAGCCACTAGTGAAATGATAAGGGACTGACATATAATGTTTATGTTTAATTTTGTTTTTTTACGATCATTGAGAATTGATCAACATTGTTTTATACATAATATCAATAAGTGTTACCATTCTTAAAATAATAATAATAATCGTAATAATAAACTTAAAAAGGGGTTAAACATGTTTAGTGTATACACTTATCTTACACATGGCCCTCTTGAAAGTATAATGTGGATAATTGATGATTTTTTCCTCAAACTCAGCACTTGAGTTTTTGTCATTGATAATATTTCAGGTCTGGCAGAGAAGCAGTTGGGGAGATGCAGTGTGATACCTCGCTGTCAGTTTCTCCTGTCAAGACACAGACGCCTAACTCTAAACTTGCCAGTGCTCACGTATCAGTAAGTCTTTATTCTGTGTCTGCTTAGACTGGTGTTTCTGTTAAATTTGATAATGAATTGTAAAATTTGAATTTTTTGCTCTTAAAATGAGCTAGTTATTTAAGTATTACAGGTAGTTTTAATTAGATTACTA